>NC_056734.1:578285621-578343121 GCF_019279795.1 Protopterus annectens | reverse complement strand
GTTCTGTTGCCATAATTGATCTTTCTTGATGGCTATAAACTCTCTCTGCATCAGTTCCAGTATATGATTTATATATTGTCAGAAGGCAAGTTATTGGAACATAGTTCTTAGAATGGCTTGCAGGTTCACTCTTAAGAAGTACCTTTCTTCTTACTGTTAACCATGTGTGTGTCTGTACAGGACGCATATACGTAATTTTTACTCAAGGCTACGTCATTGTGTGTTTGTTTGTGTCTTTCAGCTTTTCCCGGTTAGGGGTCACCACAGCGGAACTCCGGTCCGCTAATGATTGGCAGTTGATTTTTACATACCGGCTTGCCAGGCCTGATGCACAGCCTTCAACGAAGGTACGCCCATTCACACATGTCTCCACGCAGAAGACGCTCTAGCTGAGAATCGAACCGGACAGCGTCTTACTGTGAGGCGACAACGCTACCGCAGCACCACAGATGTTAATATCTTTAGCCAGAAGTTTGATACTGCATATGTGCCTGGGTTTTACGTTTAGCTTCCTGTATATTAGAGCTTCTTATGTTAATTTTAATTCTTCTAGCCATTCAGCATCTTTGTTTTGCTCAACAAAGTCTTCTCCAAAAGGTGTTTCTTCCTTGCCTTAATTTTTTGTGCTGTTTCTATTAATTTTACTCTCTTGCTGAGAGGAGACTGAACGTGGTATCAGATCCCGTCAAAGAAAGCTCATCAGGTGTAGGAAGGTGAACTTGAGCTCTTCTCAGTGTTTATAGTTAATGACCCATTGAGAGGGAAGTTTCCTGAACTCAGGTTGCATTTTCAGAGCTCTGCACAGTCAGGCTACATTCATACTGGATTTAATTCTTATATTTGAATGTCTGCTACAATGTGGAGTAGAGGTGATTAAACATGACAGAGCCGGACTTTTCCTGGCCCTTGTTAATTAGTTTGTTACATTCAGGGGTGTGGTAGACATATTAAAGATGAAGTAAGCTGAGCATAAGTGAGTGGCACTGACAGTGACCCTCTCATTTTCTGATTTCAGGTGACCAGAAGAGAATGGGTGATTTCAAGGTGAGTACTTTAGGTAAGCGATTAAGAGACATCAAATCTTTATGCAACTCTTTTCAGAGAGATAAATAAGATGCAGAGTTGAGCTGTCTGCAACAGCAAGAGTTGCTGTGGAAGTTATTCACTAGTAGTGCATTGCATGCCGCAGGAATGAACTACTGTTATTCAAAATACAGATCACTGCAGGAGGTATAGGCCCTGGGGAGATGTACTGCCAGAATCTTCCGTCAACAGTATTTAGGAAAGAACACTTTTAGACTGAAATATTTTCCTGCCTGTCCTCCAGTATATCAGCTGCAGCAGACTGAAAATGACAGTAGTCCACCCCCCCATCCCCCGGCATGGTAAATAGCAGGATTGTAGAACCTCTGTTCTCTTCCCATGTAGAGTGCCCAGTACAGACATCAGCTACTGTTCTGTAAGTTACAGCAGTTTTCAAACCCTTTCCCTAATGATGTCTCATGAACAGACAACTTTGGGATATAAATTTGTAAAAAGTTATCATACTCATTGCACCATTTACTGCTGTCATTTCCAGTTAGCTGTTAAATCCATTTCAGGCTCACAGAGTAGCTGGAACACATTCTGACACTCTGTGTGCATAATGGATAGAAACTAATGCTGATTAAGGTGCCATGGCATCACAAGAAGGGCATGTAGAATCCATACTGAAGACATAACATCAGAGCAGTGATGCAGAAACGCTAACCATGATGCTGCCCTTGTTTTCTTTAGTTATTTCAATGTATGGCTTTGGGTAGAAATCACATAGCAACCATAGAAGCTTCTGTAATGTTGTGTTTTTTTAATCTAAGATTGACCCATGTTTCAGGGTGGCTGCAGTGGTACAGCGGTTAGCATTGTCACCTCACAGCAAGAGGTTCTCAGATTCGATTCTTGGCTGGGGTGTTTTCTGTGCAGAATCTGCATGTCCTCCCTGCGGTCACATGGGTTTCCTCCAGGTATTCTGGTTTCCTTTCACATTCCAAAGACATGCAGTATGTGGATTGGACATTCTAAATTGGCTGTAGGTGCAAGTGTGGGTGTGGGTGAGCGGTACAAATGAACTACCGTGGCAGGGCTAGCCACCCGGTGGTGTAAAACTTTGCTTGAGACGATTGTCAGTGTTGAAGTGACACCCCGTCCCCATGTGCAAAATGAGCAGGAAGGGTTGAGAATGGATGAATTGAGCAATGTTTCCATGAATATGATGAGCCCTGCAAGTTAATCTGAGGCCAAGAAACTAGTGAAGATAATAGGTGCTATGTATGAAGATGTGCGGGGTAATTTAATTCACAGTTAAAGGGCCAATTTACTGAGAGGCCAAGACTCCTTT
The DNA here is from genome assembly GCF_019279795.1 of Protopterus annectens. Classification (NCBI taxonomy): domain Eukaryota; kingdom Metazoa; phylum Chordata; order Ceratodontiformes; family Protopteridae; genus Protopterus; species Protopterus annectens. The sequence goes on along the minus strand of NC_056734.1, from coordinate 578,340,744 downwards.
AAGCTTACCAAGACCCTGGTATCTGTTTGCTCTGCAGCCATGGATGTGTATATCTCTTATTCTTTTGGAAAGTAATCTCAGTGGATACAGTAAAAAGCTTTTGATTGTGTCTTCAATTACTTTTTATTTCCTTGGATGCACAAGGTATCTCTAAATTGTAACAAGTTTTGATAAAGTGTTGTATAAGAATCCTTTAGCAAAAAACAGTATAGCTAGGGATTTCTGCAGCACTTTTTTCTTTCATGTTTAACTGTAGAATAATTGCTTCTGCCAAGCTCTCACAGAAGAGTGGCAGGGGAAAAGGTTCATGACATTATAGTTATGGGGTTATAGTACACTGATAATCTCCTGTTAATGGTACAGGTACAGACACCCAAAATGGCCATATGCATTGTTATCAGTTTTTAGATAATAAACGTAATGAAAGAAGAACAATATTTTATCAACTGCATGGTCCCCCGCTGAAGCATGATATGTTAGAAATTATATTACTTCAGGTGCTTCAGGGATCTGAGTACTTATTTCACTTTTAGTAGAATACTGAATTCGCTAGTTCTAAGCACTTTGGCATAGCTGAGATTGCACTATATTACTCTTTAATCAGACAAAATCATCTCTTCATTTGCAGATTTCCAATTTGTTTATCTTCTTGGATCCGTTATTGATTTATGGCTGGGCTAAAGTTTTATTGTACATATAATAATTGTCCCAGGCTGTGTCATACGCGAGCTCCAAAAGGAATTAACCCCGCATCTTAATACCCTGTTCAGTCTCAGCCTCTCCACAGGATATGTGCCCAGAGAATGGTGCATGGCAAGGGTGGTCCCGCTACACAAGGGTGGGGCCACAACTAACCCTGGGAACTGCCAACCAATAAGCCTGACCAGTCTGATCTGTAAGGCTATGGAGCGAATCATTATGGAACTCATAAATGGAGAGATTGGGAACCTCCAGTCGCTGGACCCCACACAGTTCGGCTTCGTCAAGGGCAGATCATTCCTCCTGAGCCTGGTGGATTTCTTTGAGACAGTTACTCAGGCTATAGATAAGGGAAAGGAGGTACACATGGCTTACCTTGACCTTGCTAAAGCATTTGACACCATTCCCCATTCGGGTATTATTGATGAGCTCACCAGCCTGGGCATAAACCCTTACGTCACAAGATGGATCGCAAACTGGCTCTCAGACAGATCCCATAAAGTAAGAGTAGCGGGATCTATGTCCGAATCCAGACCAGTAACAAGTGGTGTGCCTCAGGGCTCTGTCCTGGGGCCCCTCCTGTTTGGCATATACTTCTCAGAAGTACAGGCAAGCACGGAAGGGCTGTAGCTGACTAAGTTTGCGGACGACTGCAAACTGGGTGCTATAATAGATTCTCCGGCTGAAATGGAGATCCTCCAGAAGGACCTAAATGAGACTGATGCATGGTGTCAAAGCCATGGTCTAAAGCTAAATGCAAAAAAATGCGTAGTAATCTCCTTTGGAAAAAACAGAGTACCCGCAAACTATAACATAGGAGGTAATCCCCTGAAATCTGAAGAAGAAATAAGGGATCTAGGGACCCAAAGTAGATAGCCAGCTTTCCTTTGATAACCATGTTGCCAAAGTGGTTAGAAAATCCTTCTATGTGACCCATCTGATCATGAAAGGGTTCACATCAAGATCTAAGGATGTAATGGTGCCCCTCTACTCCTCCCTCATCAGACCCATTATTGAGTACAATGCACCAATTGGAATGTACCTGGCTAGACATCTCCAGCAGCTGGAGAGACCACAGAGATACCTAACCAAGAGAATTACTGGCCTCAAACAGTTGCCCTATGCAACACGATTGAAAATGCTAAGACTGTTCTCTGTTGCATACCGCCTTCTCAGAGGTGATCTCTGTCTAACGTACAGAGCCATGTCCAACCCAGAATTGTTGAACATGCTCCATCTTAGCAAAACCAAATCTACTCGAGCTACATGCTCTAGGGATATAACCCTCAACAAAACTCTGCTACACTTTGCTGTGAAGGAAAGGTTAGTTTGCTGTTATTTTTTGTATTTCTGTGTTGTCTTTCTATATTTTGAATACTGTAGTTTGTTTTCTTTACCTTGTGTTTTGCTTGCATTCTGTTTAACAGCATATTAAAACTTCAAAAGAGACCACAGCTCTCTCTGTTCTGAGTCAAGGAGAATTTTTTCCCTCCATCCCACCCATTTAAGTTGTCTTGTTAAATACCACTGTCTTTCTAGTTGCCCGCCTCTTATGTTAATCTGACCATATATCTCATTTCTCTCTACTTTCACTGGCTTATGTGAGTAATCACAAAACCATCACTTTTGAAATCCCACCCTTCAATTATTTAAATTTATTGGCCATCCTACAGTATTTCATAGTACCAAAATACAAAAGTAACCACCCTTTCAGTCCATCTTGCTGTTTTAAAATAGTAACTCTCCACTAAACCTTAACTTTTTAAACAGGTAAAACTCAAGTTACCTACTTTCATATCTAACTTCTCTAGTGCACACTGCAGAGTGCATTCTTTTCAATCTTACCTTTAAGCATCCCTGTTACTAGCACTTTCTCTAATACCTAAAAGATCATCTCTACTTGACTCCAAGTAGACTTTTCTCTATCTGTTAAACCTAGCACTTGTTCCTACAGTACTTATTACCTTGATACGGCACTCTTATAGATAGCACCCCAAAAGGCAAACCCCCATTTCTCGGTCACCACGCCCCGAATCTCTTTTAAAGTTTTTGTCTAGTCCTTCTAGCATGTCGAGGGATCAGTTGCTAGTGTCCTCTCCTGCTCAGCTGGTGAACCTGGGAATATTGAGACAATGTTACAATTGCCTCATGTACACAGACAACCCTCCTCCTCCCACAAAACACAAATACATGCGAGAGATGCAACTATCAAACTGGAGGCTGAGCTCTTCAACATAGGACTGGCAAGACCAGTCAGGAGGAGAAGGTTACCACACACACTATAGACCCAGTCTCACATAGTACCATCACAACCTCAAATCATACACATAAACACACAAAGACACTCTGATCAAAATCTACCAAAACAGCAGAGGCCACCAAAGCAGACACCCAAACAACCACCACCTCAGAACACAACACCTGCAACACATAGACCTCACAGTCAGAGTGTCAAACAGTCACAGCCCTTAAGGCCAAACACAATGCCAGACACACTAGTCATTGGTGACTCCATAGTCAGACACACTGCACCAGACTGAGTAAGGAGAAGGTCACAGTAAGCTGCCTGTCGGTAGAATCCGCCACATAGCACTCAGGTCTCTCAACAGCAGGTACAAATATGACTCAGTTATTGTCCCTCCTTGGACTACATGAAAAGAGACATTGAGGAGCTCTCTGATTATGTAGCCCAGGCAGGTATGACCCTGACCTTGAGCAGTATCCTACCTTCACCAAGAATGATGCCACAATACAGAGATAAGATGATCAGCTTTAACAATTGGCTTAAACTCTGGTGTCATTCAAAGGGGATCCAATGTCTGTCTGCCTGGGATGACATGCTGACAAGCCACAGCCAGCCACCAGGGGGCTTGCACCTGTCACCCCCTCTGATTGGAGGATTATTGGGGCTCTTGCTTGCCACCCCCATAGTTTTTTTTTTAGGGAGGCTCAAATAAACCTACCACCACCAGAACACAAAAAAGAAAAAAACTCAAGACTGGTGGCAGACCATCCAGGGAGGTCCTCATCCCACCCCCACCTGAAATAAAACACACTTCTAAAGACTAGTGTGGTCTCCTTTAAGGCCCCGAGCCGACGGAAAACAGTATGAATCACTTACAAATGCCTTCTACCAGCACCTGCAGGACTGCATGGATAAGGCAATCCCAAGCAAAACAAAGACTCTTTGTACCAAAGGCAAGCATCCACCTGGTGGACCCCAGCCATAAACAAACTCTACAACAAAAGGAGGAAGCTACTACAAGATAGAGCAAAATCCTTAAAAGGTAAGACACCCTTGATCACTATAAGTAAAAACTAAGAGCTCTCATAAAATCATCCAAAGCAAATTTTGAGAGAAAAATAGCTAAAGACTCAAAAGACAATCATAAGGCCTTCTTTAGCTATGTTAGAAACCTGGGAGGAAACTCCCACATATGCTCAGAACTAGTTCATAATGATGTGAAGATTACTGATCCTACAGACATTGCCAACATACTGGCTGACAGGTTCAGTGCAAACTTCCCTCCAAAAGAAACATCTCCAACCAAGTGAGAACTGCTCTCCAAAGCAAAAACACAGCATCCATGGGACCTGATGGTGTCCAATTAAACCCACAGCTAGGACAGCTGTTTAATCATAGTCTTACCTCTGGATATGTACCACTGCAACTGTGGTCCCACTTCACAACAGACTTTGGATCCATCCAAAGCCTGTCACAAGTGGTGTACCACAGGGCTCAGTCCCAGAAGGGTCTCACAGAAACGTATAACTGGTGCCAGAGCCATGGCCCAAAGTTAAATGCCAAAAATGCATAGTCATACCCCTAGCTACCAAATAGGTGGCAATCCACTGAGTACAGAAGAAGTTATCAGGGACCTGGGGACCCAGGTTGATAGTAGTCTGTCATTCGACACCCATGTAGCTAAAGTAGTTAGGAAGACCTTCTACATTGCCCACCTTATCATGAAGGGATTCTCATCTAGATAGGTCATAGTCTCCTATACTCATCACTCATCAGACCAATGATTGAATACAATGCCCCATTCGGAATGTATCTGACCCGACACTTGCAGCAGCTGGAGAGGCCACAAAAGTTCCTCACCAAAAGGATAAAGGGTCTCAAACATCTGTCCTATGCTGCCCGACTGAAAGAACTCCAGCTCAATTCAGTCGCCACCGCTTGCTCAGAGGTGACCTTGCCTAACATACAAGGCCATGTCAAACCCAGATTTGATGAATATGCTTCACCTCAAAAATCTAGATCCAAAGACTCCCTATGCTGTGGAATAAATGGCCTTGTTCAAGAGAAATCTTGACCAATGGATGGATTACCTCAGTGTCACTGCTCAACAGAGGCACAGCAAAATAATGGGTATAGTTCCCCATACCAGATAGCCTAGTATGAACCTATGAACCTATGAACCTATGAACATGCTGGAGGGATAGATTCCCTTCACAGAGACTTCCCTTACTATGGAACAGGGTCCAGATCTGCATAAGACAAAGCCCCTCACTATCACTCTTCAAGAGGAACCTTGACGAGTGGATGGGTAACAGAAAGTTCACACCGGGGATCACACCAACAGCACTACTAGATAGGGGCCAAGGGTACTAGCTGCTAGTACAAGGGTCAACGGAACTACTAAAGGGGCGGTGAATACCGCACAACGTGGCTGGGCTAATATATGCCTTCGGGCAGACAGCTCAGTACCAACCTATGAACCTATAATAATATTCAATGTTGCTGGTTAATGCTACATTTAAGCTGTTAGGCTCGCTGCTTTGTGCTCATATGACCTGCAACTGAAGTTGTTAATAAATGACAGAATTAAGACAATACAAATAATCTTGAATATAATAAAAAAGAAGCAGGTGACACAGGTGACAGTCTCTAAAGTATGTCCTCTTTTATACTTCTTGGCTTCAGTATCAGTCTGCACTGCCTGATCCAGACAGCTGTTTGATAGGTGATATGTAAAAGGTGTGTAATTAAACAAACAGAAACTCTGCAGTACTGAGTAACTTCAAAAGCAGCCAGGCTTTCCTGTAGGAGAGAATAGGTTCATTTTTCTGACAAAGATAATGGTTTACTGTCCTAGACTGTCTAATGAAAGACTGGTGGAAGGAATAAGGAATGCTAGTTATCGATAGTGCTGTATAATTTCTTATATCATTTCCCTGAACCAGTGGTGGTGCTGCGGTAGCGTTGCCGCCTCACAGTAAGATGGTGTCCTGTTCGATTCTCAGCTAGAGCATCTTCTGTCTGGAGACATGTGTGAATGGGTGTACCTTCGTACCTTCGTTGAAGGTTGTGCATCAGGGCTGGCAACTCGGCACGTAAAAATCGACTGCCAATCATTAGCGGACTGGAGTTTTGCTGTGGCGACCCCTAACCGGGAAAAGCCGAAAGACACAACAACATTTCTCTGAACCACCACAAGGTCTAAGTCACTTAGCTCTAGTGCTGTATAATGTCTTATATAATTTCCTTGGAACACCACAAGGTCTAACTCACTTACCTCTAGTGCTGTAAAATGTCTTATATCGTTTCCTTGGAACACCACAAGGTCTAGTTAACTAAGCTCCAGCGCTGTGTAATGTCTAATATCATTTCCTCTTCCTGGTAAGAGACGGTAGATTTGCTTCTTCACACAGACTAGATTGTACTAGTCTACTAGACTAGTAGATTGTACTAGATTTTGTAACAAAAGACTGAAGTAAGAGGTTTAGGGATATACCTGCTGTCCTGCACTTGGATGTGAAGTAATATACATGTAAGAGTTTTGTTCATCACATGTACAAGACTAGGATGGGTTCAGCATATGTGAGCAAAGATACAGTGCAGAATCAGCTCTGCCTGTCTGTGTTGTATATCCTTTGGTCTTCATGCCTTGGCTTGACATATATTTCATTTTCCCATTGTAACAGTCTTTTAATTGATTTTATACCTTATTTACAAAGCTGTATATATGGTACTTGAACATTAATGATCTGTCCATAAACCTTATACTTTATTCAGAATTATTTCAGTATGGTACTTTAACATTAATATTGGGTCAATCCATAAAACTTGGTATTTTTGAATAAGAACTTATTTGATTAGGGTAGGGCATTCCTGGGGGGGGGGGGGGGGCATAAAATCTCAGGTCTTGTGTACTTTTCAACTTCTCCAAGATTCTAGGGAGCATATGAGGAGCTTTGTTTTTACTGGTTTCTAGTTAAATGGCAAGGAGCAATTTCCAGTTTTCTTGACATCAGCCTGCATTTTTTTCTGAATTTCAGTGCTGGAGTTACTTGTTTTTAACAGTGGTACACCAGATAGTCAATAAATAATAAAAATAAACTTGGGCCAAAGACAGAGCCTTGTAGATTACCAGTTTTACAGGCTATAAGAATAATATACAATTTAAACAGAAAAAGGAATTAAAGATAGAAGGTAAATTTTCTGGTAAATATAAGCACAAAAAAGTTCAAAAAGCATCTTCCCCACATAAGCTATTTAAGAGAAAGCAGGCTATAAATGGGCCAATCCAGAAAAAAACAAAACAGCCAGTGACTCCAATAAGTGACTAGATAAAGTGCAAATCCAAGTTCAGTTTAGAGTCCAGAGCTACACCAAAAGAGACCGCTAGGCTAGGAGAGCAATTCATATCCAGGACTATAAACAAGATGCAAATTCCTGAGCAGCACTAAAATATCTTCATCTAAGTAGAACATGCAACAGATATATCCAAGACAAAGAATGTAATGCAAAGGACTGGGTCCAGTGCCAGACAAGTTTGGATTGCACTCAAGTGTTGACATCTGGCCATTACATGGCACAAAGTAGCTACAGAAGCAGAAACAACTTATTATCAGGAATTCAGAAATGCAGCAGATGGAAAGGAGCTACTTGTACAGTTAATAAGATGAACACAAACACTAGAGCCACTCCAGGTATAGCAAAATGTGGAAAGCCATCCCCAACAAAGCCAGCAAAAGTTTAACAGGGTATGTCCAGTGTTGCAGGTTAAGACTATGGCTGCAGAACACTTTAATAGCTAGCCAGTATAATTATGTACAAATTGAAGAAGTCAGTGTTCTTCAGTGTCCCAGTGAAATGCAAAGGGGGGGGGGGCATAAAATCTCAGGTCTTGTGTACTTTTCAACTTCTCCAAGATTCTAGGGAGCATATGAGGAGCTTTGTTTTACTGGTTTCTAGTTAAATGGCAAGGAGCAATTTCCAGTTTTCTTGACATCAGCCTGCATTTTTTTCTGAATTTCAGTGCTGGAGTTACTTGTTTTTAACAGTGGTACACCAGATAGTCAATAAATAATAAAAATAAACTTGGGCCAAAGACAGAGCCTTGTAGATTACCAGTTTTACAGGCTATAAGAATAATATACAATTTAAACAGAAAAGGAATTAAAGATAGAAGGTAAATTTTCTGGTAAATATAAGCACAAAAAGTTCAAAAGCATCTTCCCCACATAAGCTATTTAAGAGAAAGCAGGCTATAAATGGGCCAATCCAGAAAAAAACAAAACAGCCAGTGACTCCAATAAGTGACTAGATAAAGTGCAAATCCAAGTTCAGTTTAGAGTCCAGAGCTACACCAAAAGAGACCGCTAGGCTAGGAGAGCAATTCATATCCAGGACTATAAACAAGATGCAAATTCCTGAGCAGCACTAAAATATCTTCATCTAAGTAGAACATGCAACAGATATATCCAAGACAAAGAATGTAATGCAAAGGACTGGGTCCAGTGCCAGACAAGTTTGGATTGCACTCAAGTGTTGACATCTGGCCATTACATGGCACAAAGTAGCTACAGAAGCAGAAACAACTTATTATCAGGAATTCAGAAATGCAGCAGATGGAAAGGAGCTACTTGTACAGTTAATAAGATGAACACAAACACTAGAGCCACTCCAGGTATAGCAAAATGTGGAAAGCCATCCCCAACAAAGCCAGCAAAAGTTTAACAGGGTATGTCCAGTGTTGCAGGTTAAGACTATGGCTGCAGAACACTTTAATAGCTAGCCAGTATAATTATGTACAAATTGAAGAAGTCAGTGTTCTTCAGTGTCCCAGTGAAATGCAAAGGGGGGGGGGGGGCATAAAATCTCAGGTCTTGTGTACTTTTCAACTTCTCCAAGATTCTAGGGAGCATATGAGGAGCTTTGTTTTTACTGGTTTCTAGTTAAATGGCAAGGAGCAATTTCCAGTTTTCTTGACATCAGCCTGCATTTTTTTCTGAATTTCAGTGCTGGAGTTACTTGTTTTTAACAGTGGTACACCAGATAGTCAATAAATAATAAAAATAAACTTGGGCCAAAGACAGAGCCTTGTAGATTACCAGTTTTACAGGCTATAAGAATAATATACAATTTAAACAGAAAAAGGAATTAAAGATAGAAGGTAAATTTTCTGGTAAATATAAGCACAAAAAAGTTCAAAAAGCATCTTCCCCACATAAGCTATTTAAGAGAAAGCAGGCTATAAATGGGCCAATCCAGAAAAAAACAAAACAGCCAGTGACTCCAATAAGTGACTAGATAAAGTGCAAATCCAAGTTCAGTTTAGAGTCCAGAGCTACACCAAAAGAGACCGCTAGGCTAGGAGAGCAATTCATATCCAGGACTATAAACAAGATGCAAATTCCTGAGCAGCACTAAAATATCTTCATCTAAGTAGAACATGCAACAGATATATCCAAGACAAAGAATGTAATGCAAAGGACTGGGTCCAGTGCCAGACAAGTTTGGATTGCACTCAAGTGTTGACATCTGGCCATTACATGGCACAAAGTAGCTACAGAAGCAGAAACAACTTATTATCAGGAATTCAGAAATGCAGCAGATGGAAAGGAGCTACTTGTACAGTTAATAAGATGAACACAAACACTAGAGCCACTCCAGGTATAGCAAAATGTGGAAAGCCATCCCCAACAAAGCCAGCAAAAGTTTAACAGGGTATGTCCAGTGTTGCAGGTTAAGACTATGGCTGCAGAACACTTTAATAGCTAGCCAGTATAATTATGTACAAATTGAAGAAGTCAGTGTTCTTCAGTGTCCCAGTGAAATGCAAAGCCTTAGCAAAGAGCAGCTAGTGGTATATACTGTCCCATGACAAATTAAATACATGAGACTCCAGCAGATGTAATAAAACAAGAGTCATTACCACCACTCATGAAGGAAAAATAAACTAAATAAACCAGTTACCACCAACAAACTGAATAATTCAGTGGTATATATGAATATCCATGAATATCTCAGGGTATACTGACAGTTGTCAATAATAAAACTGTGAGATAGGTAATGCAGGAAACTGCTGCCATTTCCACAAAAACAAGGTTGGGGAAAAAGTACAACTGGCTACCAACAACAGATTGAATACTACAAGTGAATATACAAGCTTGAAGGATCCTTGCAAAAAACACTGCAACAGTTGGCATTCCCTACAGAAAAGAAGCAAACATAATAACAAAAAGAATCCTGGGAGGATAATAAAATCATCTGCAACATACAGCTGGAGTAATACAGCTGACAAAACAAGTTCCAGCATTGCCCAGAAAAATAGTCACCAGGAATTAAGGTTTATTCAAGTAGCAGGATAAAAGTTAATCTTGACTTTTCTGTGACTAAGATTAAAGTAAATTATGGAGGAAATCCAGAACGAAGTCAATGACAGCGGTATAAATTACAGAATCACCACTCTGGAGAATGTTTATTGGAAAGTGGGATCCGAAAAGCAGGGTCTGCAAAGTCCAGAAGATAGTTCAATAATGGTTGTATACACAGAGTAGGGATAGAAACCAGTGCAGACGCAATTCAACTGTGCAACTTTGCAATAAGCCTCGAGCTTTCACACCAACATTTGGCAATAGTCTCTGAACAGAGCAGAGGTAAAATCCACAAGAGCATCAGTGGACAAATGAAGTAAAGAAACAAACTGTCTAATCTCAAACAGATAAAACAGAAAAGCTGAATAAAACTAGCTAGTGCGGTCCAAAATTTCAATTTACAAAATTAGAACTAGCTGCAATCCTGTCAGAAGAACAATATACTTGCTATCTAGGACCTGGAATCAGCACTCTCATTTATAGCTAGAGGCCTTCATGGGTAAGATCCATTATCTCAAAAAAAAAAGGATCACCAGTAGGTAGTAAATCCAGTCAAATCAAGCAGAAAACCAAACAGGGAGGGAGAAGGTGATGATGTCTTACAGTGCTGGCATCCAGTACTTGCCTTCCTTGACATACACTTCAATGTACCATTATGCTGTATTATTTGTTGTGCCTCTGGCCTGTTACATGGCTATAAAAAGTACTAGTGACTAGTTGTTTTATCCCACTATCAAAGAAGTCAATAAAAATAAAACTAAAAGCTATTCTATTAACAGTATAATAATAAAAATGACAGCTGCCCACAAGATTGCAGCTACAAAGGAGCAAGGTATCATAATTGTGAAAAACTGTGACACAAAAATGAGCCTGTTGTAGTTAAACAAAGTCCCAAATATAAAGTTTTCTTTGTTAAAGGTATACACACTGTGGGCTGAATTCATAAAACTTTGCAGCATCACTGTAAGTGAATTTTCATAACAAGCAGCCCTGTACATGGGGTGTGTGATTCAGAAAAAAGCAACACGATGAAGCCAGCCAAAATAACATGGTCAGTCATATATGTTAATGACTGCATAATGACGTGCTGCATGTGGTAATGAGGTCAACAGTATGGCAGACTGATTCAGAAACATTTAAATGCTGCGTCTGCTTTAGATCCTTTAACAAGAGGTTGTGCACGATGCTAGAGGTTACCACAGCTATTGTAAACGTGTATCTGCAAGAGGGTTTTACAGTCAATGGCCATCTGATATACTTTAATAGGGCCAGACACCAACATACATGTATCCACAAAACAATTTTTACCTAAAGGTCAGACATTATTATGTCCAAAGCGCCCCCTCCCCCCAAAAAAAACAGGCATATTATTGCAAGTTAACAAGCACACAACTTTACAAGCACATGATCGTTACAACTGTTTTGCAATGCTATTGTAATAACATACATTTAAGGTACATAACAAGATGGATACATTCATTGCTAAAACCTACTATACCATGCCTACATGCCACTATGGCCAGTTCACTTGGCAATGTACCCCTTCAGAAAGCTTTGACTAATGCATGTAGATACACTGAAAAACTGACAACACTTTGTCATAGCACACAAACAGCTAACATTTGCACAAATTTGTTTGTTTGTGTCTTTCGGCTTTTCCCGGTTAGGGGTTGCCACAGCGGAACTCCGGTCCGCTAATGATTGGCAGTAGATTTTTACGTACTGGCTTGCCGGGCCTAATGCACAACCTTCAATGAAGGAACGCCCATTCACGCATGTCGCCACACAGAAGACGCTCTAACTGAGAATCGAACGGGCAACGTCTAACTGTGAGGCGACAACGCTACCGCAGCACCACCACTGCAGTTACAACATTTGCACAAATAAGGAGATGTAAAAAGTACCCCAAACCTTATATGTAAGCAGGTAATCTTCTGCAGCAACAATTCTTTGAAGTAAGCACAAGTCCATCTTTTACAGCTCAGTGATGATGGTTCCTGCCATGCTTACATCATGCAGATTACCTCTCCTGGGTGTGATGAGTATACCGATTAGGGCTCATCTCACTACTGTTTTTGGATTGCTCAAGTTGCTTGATGAGAATGCCTGTTAAACACCATGCTGAGTTTTACACGATGCAGTGCGCACTCTTGAGTATCTGAGGTAAACACTGCACATGTGCAAGAAGAACAGATTTTGGGCGGAGGTAGAACATCATCATGTTCATACTTCAAAGTGTACCTCATTATGAAGAATGTTCCTTAATTTAACTTTTAAATAACCATGTTCCTCACATTTCCACATGGAAAGGGTCTGTCACACATTCAAGTGTTAGAAATTTTGTTAATTAATATCCATGGTAAATAACAATTTAAAATACTATTTTATAACATTTTATAACTGTAAAATAGCAAGATTCCTAGTTGTAATTGTTGATAACCTGTTAGTAAGTGCTCCTTACACATATTGTCCTTTTATTCAACATTATGTGAGGTGTTGTTCTACAGTCTATAGATGGAAGATTGAAAGTAATGGTCATGCCATGTTCAACCATTTGAAAATGGAGCTGCTGTTGAGCATATGCTCGCAGCAGCAAAAAGGGGGATGTAGGACTGCCACATTATCACCTTCAAGTGTCATTGGAACTACAATAAAAGAGTACATATGTTTTATTATTTTGTCATCCATCATGCAAATGTGATGCGCTTTGCTGATTGTCATTGCACAAAGGATGAAACACATGAGAATGATTTTAGGCACCATGTATCTGCTATTTTTACTACAATCCTTGAAGGTGAGAAATGTAGAGATGGAGAAGATGAGGGTAGTGCTCCTTTTATAGCACAGAGGGCCGCAGTGGTACAGCAGTTAGCATTGTTCACCTCACAGCAAGAGGTTGCCTGGTTCAATTCTCAGCTGGAGTGCTTTTTGTGCAGTTTGCATATCCTCCCTGTGGTCACGTGGGTTTCCTCTGGGTGCTCTGGTTTCATTCCACATTCCAAAGTCATGTAGTAGGTGGATTGGACACTTTAAACTGGCTGTAGGTGCGAGTGTGTGTGCAAGTGATTGGTACAGATGAGCTACCATGGTAGGGCTAGCCACTCAGCAGTGTAAACCTTGGCTTGAGATGATTGAAGGTACACCCTGACCCCATGTGCAAAATGGGAAAAAGTGGCTGGGGATGGATGGAGTGGTATGAGTAGAAGGTAAGATTTTTCTGGACATCCTCCAGGAACATTATAGGTAGTTGCAAGCTCCTGTGGGATGGCTATATTGGGTCACAGTATAATGCTGATACCTGGAATTAATTGGTCAGGGCTGTCATGCATGCTACTGGCATCCCATGCATGGACAGCAGTGCTGTGTCCTGTACAGTGATGTGAGTCACCACAAGGCTGAAATTCTTTGCTGATGGGAGGTTGAAGTCATGGTATGGTCACCACCTCTTGTACTGTATGTATAGAATCCTACCACTAACCAAATATCCTGTCAGTGCACGTTAACATACAATTTTTCATTCTGCCTTTTTTTATCTCCTTCCCCTACAGAGATTGAAAAGAACTGGGAGATGCAGAGGAGCAGATTAGAGCAGCTAAGAGAAAGCCTAGGTTAGTACAGCTGCTATAGTGAAAGATGTGTCTGTTTTCATAATAACAGTTATAGCCATTAAAATTAATTGTAGATAACTTTTATACAACAGTACCACATATATCGGTACTTGCATACCTTACTATAATTAATATGACTGTGTAATGCTCGACTTATGTTTCTGCATGCCAACCCCTGTATAGGTGGAGATGTGGCTCATTGTGTTAAGTTTATGTGCACTGAGATTGTTAGGATGGCTGAGGGTACAACCCCCCCGCCCAAAAAAAAGAAAGTTATGCTGCCAACATTGTAGAATTTATATGTGCAATTCCAACAATATGAATGCACCACTGCAAGGTCCATGTATGTTATAGCCATAATTATTACCTGGATTGCCATTGCACAATAGAAAGTACACATACCTGTTACTTGTCTATTACCTGAGATTTTTATTATGTGATTAGCCAGTTTCTCATGAAGGCCAAACCATTTAGATTCTTAACCTTGAATTATCTTCTGTTCCAGCCTTCTCTTTTTCCACTTTATTAAAAAAAATTCTAAGCTTGTTTCCCTCCTTTCCTGTAACTAGTCTAGTCCAGATACAGATTTGCTGTATCCATGACTGTTTGTAAGCTCCTGAGCCTCCCCCCCACCAAGCCTTTCTGTGTTGTAAGGAAGCCTTTTAGCTTATCAGTGGGAGTGGTAAGCACTAGGTAACCTGTCTACCATATAAGGAGTGGTTTCTGGCCCAGAAATTGTAGTTATTGGCCGTTTGGGCAGTTTTTCCATCTCCCTCAACTTTCTGATGTTTTTCCCCTTTCCTATAACTAGTCTAGTCCAGATACAGATTTGCTGTTTCCAGGACTGTTTGTAAGCTTCTGATCCCCCAAGCCTTTCTGTGTTGGAGGGAAGCCTTCTAGCTTATCAGTGGGAGTGGAAAGCACTAGGTATCCTATCTACCACAAGAGGAGTGGTTCCGGGCTCAGACATTGTAGTTATTGGCCTTTTGGGCAGTTTTTCCATCTTTCTCAACTTTTTGGTTTAAAAGCCCGCATTTGCGCTTGTTTCCCACCTTTCCTGTAACCAGTCTAGTCCACATACAGACTTGCTGTATCCAGGACTGTTTGTAAGCTTCTGAGTGGTGCCAGAGTATGCTCTTCAATTTTTCCCTTAAATCTACTAGTTCTCTCCTCTCCCACAATTATACTAGCTTACTAGTCTAGCACTTTACCAGGCTTCTTGTAGCAATTATTGTAGCACGCAAATGTGCTACCAGCACTAAACATTCTACAACGAAACAGATCCAGTACTTTTTATCAATGCCCACCCCTCCAGGCATGTCTAAAGGTCAGTTCCTTGTGGTTTCTCTTATTAACCTGGTGAACTAGGGCATCCTGAGGCAATGTAGCAACTGCCTCATGTACACTGACAACCCTCTCCTCTTACCATCCAACACTCAGACTTGCGAGAGATGCACTTATATATCCAAATTAGAAGGCTCGCACTCTCCAGCCAAAACTGGAATAGCTGGTCAAGTGGAGAAGGTCAATACTTGCCCCACACCTCATGGAACATATAGCCCTCCAGAACACACACCAGCACTGCCTTCACATAAAAACACAAACCAAACACCCACCTTCATGGAGGCTCTCAGTAAAAATGTGCCCAAGCAGCAAAAACCTCCAAGGCAGAAATGCACTTGACCAACACAACACAACACTAATCATGAGACACATAACTCTCCTAAACAGTGTGCCACTCAACCAAAGCCCCATAAGGCAAAACAGCATGCCCAACACACTTGTCATAGGTGACTCAATAGTGAGGCACACTGATGTCCCACTCACTAGGTTGAATAAGGAGAAAGTAAGAGTCAGCTGCCTGTCAGGTGCCGGGATCCACCACATAATGCATGCACTCAGGTCCCTTAACAACAGGTATAAATATGACTCGGACATTGTACATGTGGGTGTGAATGACCTGAGATGTACCTCCCTGGAATATATGAAAAGACACATGGAGGAGCTCTCGGATAATGTAGCCCAGGCAGGTATGACCCTAGCCCTGAGTAGCACCCTACCATCACCCAGAATGATACCACAGTACAAGCAGAAAATGATTGATTTCAACAATTGGCTAAGTTTCTGGTGTCATTCTAAGGGGATCCAGCATCTGTCTGCCTGGGATGACATGACTGACAGACCTCGATGTTTTGACAGAGATGGCCTGCATCTGTCACCTCTGGGCTTCTAGATACTGGCCAAGGCTCTTGCCACCACTATAGTCCCTTTTTTAGGTGGTGTTCCAAAGACCAAATTACCACCATAACAGCTACAAACAAATGCAGTCTGAGGGTCATGCTGCTCAACGCTAGAAGTCTTTATTTCAAAATGCACTCACTCAAAGCACTCCTTAAAATGGAGAACATTGACATTTGTGCTGTAACAGAGTCCTGGTTCAAGGCAGCAGAAAGCACCCCTGCACTACCAGGCTATAACTCATTCCACACTTTTCAGCCCCAGAACTTGGACCGAAGCTCCAAAGGCGATGGTATTTCCATATTCATAAAGGATGTGCACACCTTCAGACTGGTAGCCCAACATAATGCATCTTCAGATGCAGCTAACACTGGGTAAGACAGCGATTCAGGTCATAGCCTGCTATAGGTCCCCAACCATGTCCCAAGACTCGCACTCCATGTTCCTAAGCACCCTGGAGAATATTAGGGTCCAACCTAACATTTTCTTACTAGGCGACTTCAACTACCCCTCCATTAACTGGGTAAACTACTCATGTACCAATACACTTAACCAACGTTTCCTTTAGTTCATTAATTCCAATGCCCTGGACCAGCTCGTTCTTACCCCCACTAGAGGTAGCAACATCCTTGTCCTGGTCATTACTAACATGGGTGACCATTGCTTTACAGCAATAGTCAGCTCCTCCCTGGTAAGATCCAACCACAAACTAATCACCTTGGACCGCAAAGGTAACCACCATGAAAAACTTCTCCAAAGCTAACTTTGGGCTCCTAAAAACAGAGGTGGTTAACTTCACGGCACCCATGCAAATGGAGAATAGTTGCATGACTGCAGAATCATACACCAATGCACTGTATGAACACGTACACAAATGCATGGATTTCACCATACCCAATAGAACCAAGACACTCTCCTCCAAAAAAAGGAAGCCAGTCTGGTGGTCCCCTGCCATAAACAAACTCTACAACAGAAGGAGGAAACTGATGTGGAATAAGGTGATGTCCCAAGACGGGAAAAACTCTTTTATCAGCCTCAACAAAAAGTTGAGATCCCTCATCAAATCCTCTAAAGCTAGCTATGAAAACAGAATTGCAGCAGATAGTAAAGACAACCACAAGGCCTTCTATAGTTATGTAAAGAATCTCCACGGCAATACCAAGATTTGCTCTGAGCTACTGCACAATGGTACCTCCTATATCGAGCCAACAGATATTGCCAGTATACTGGCCGACAGATTCCAATCGCAATACCAGTAGATTGCCAGGCATCCAGTATTACTGCTGTACAGGTTAAAACAGCACTGTCTAAGGCCAAGAATACAGCTTCTATGGGACCTGACAATATCTCTGGTTGTGTTCTACATGAACTACAGAGTGAACTGGCACCTCATCTGTGTGCGCTCTTCGATCACAGCCTCACCTCAGGCTTTGTCCCTACCGAATGGCACACTGCTACAGTCATCACTCTCCATAAAGGAGGAGTGACTACAAACCCTGGGAACTATCGCCCCCTTTAGCCTGACAAGTCTGATATGCAAAGCTATGGAATGCATCATCATGAACCTAATGAACAAGGATATAGGGAACCGCCAAACTCTGGATCCCACACAGTTTGGTTTTGTGAAGGGTAGATCATGCCTGCTTAACTTGGTCAACTTCTTTGAGTCAGTCACCAGAGTTGTGGATGAAGGCAAGGTGATTTATATAGCCTACCTTGATCTGGCCAAGGCATTTGATACCATTTCCCACTCAGGAATCATAGAAAAACTGACTAAGCTTGACATTAACCCCTATATCACTAGGTGGGTTGTAAACTGGCTCACAGATAGAACCCACAGCGTGAAAGTAGCAGACTCCAAGTCAGACTGCCGTCCAGTCACAAGCTGAGTCCCACAGGGTTTGGTCCTGAGTCCTCTCCTGTTTGGTATCTACTTCTTTGAAGTCCAGGCCAACATGAAGAGACTCTGACTGACAAAGTTTGCAGACAATTACAAGTTGGGAGTTATTATTAATTCCCCAAGTGATGTTGACATCCTACAGAATGGTCTCACTGAGACCAACAACTGGTGTCAGAACCATGGCCAAAAAATATGTCGTCATCCCCTTTGTGAAAAACCTGATTCCCATGAATTACCACATTGATGGTAGTCCACAGAACACAGAGGGCATTATAAGAGATCTGGGAACACAGGTTGACAGCAACCTCTCTTTTGATCACCACATTGCCACTGTGGTCAGAAAGTTCTTCTGTGTGGCATATCTCATTACTAAGGGTTTTGCATCCTGGAAGAAATAGGTCATTGTCTTCTTCTACTCTTCCCTCATTAGGCCCATCATCGAGTACAATGCCTGATTTGTCATGCACCTCACTAGACACCTGCAACAACTGGACAGGCTGCAAAAGTACCTCACAAAGAGGATCCTAGGCCTTACACACTTGTCCTATATGGACAGAGTCAAAAAACCTTCAACTATTCTCTGTCTCATATCACCTACTTATAGGCGATCTCTGCTTGACTTACAAAGCCATGTCTGACCCAGCTCTGTTAGAAATGCTACATCTAAAGAAATCCCAATCCCTCCGCACCACACGTTCCAGAGACCTTAACCTCATTACCACAATCAACATAACGTGCTGGAGGGATAAGTTCATAACCCAGAGACTGCTCATGCTGTGGAACAGACTTCCCATACATTTTAAGCAGAGCACCTCGCTGACCCTCTTCAAGAGAAATCTTGATGAATGGGTGGGAAACAGAAAATTCACCCAGGGATAAATCCAGTGGCTCTACTCGACAGAGGCACTGGGAACTAAGGTCGAGTGGCACTATGCCAGGGTAATCCAATGGCTAGGCTTGTAAAAGCTCCAGGGCCATTAGCCTAGTACACACCTATGAACCTATGTACAGTTCTATTATTATCAAACCTGGAATATCACTGGCCAGTAGTACTGATATGTTTTCCTCATAAATGGTTCTTGCAGTTATTATGCTCCAATATCATGTTCATGCAAAGAACAGGCAATACCTCCAAATGGTCACTTGTGGCCAGTATACCACCCCAGTAAAGAAATGTAAAATAAAATAAAAATAAAATATCAGACTGCATGTGATGATGGCATTTTGCTTAGGCCCCCTACACCCGCATATATAATACTCAGACAAACATTTTGATGGCACAAGTGTATAAATCCTACAGTTAAAAGGCTATTTTACTTCACCAATTTTAGTTTGAAAATAATTAAGAATCTAATGTTTTTCTGTGTCTCTTCCACCATTCCTCCTTATCACTACCCTTTCTCTTTCATATACTTAATTATTTTTCTCCATTTATGTTACTATTATATGCAGCACCATGGAGACCTGCACCAACTACACTGTCATGACCTATCACCCCCCCGCCCCCCACGTACACATACATTTGCCAGCAGCAGTAGCTTCACTGCCACCATCAGGGGCACCTAGCACATCTGAGTCCCAGCCTGCCAGAGTTGCCTCCACACCTCCTGCACCACTTGTGTCAGGTAGTCCTGCACCGGAAGATGGTACAGTGGTACCAGCTAGTAGCAGTGCAAGTGGAGATGATACTTTTGTCACCTGTTAGGAGCTAGCAGAGCTTGTGGGGGGAAAAACAAACAGGATGTAGGATGCCCACACTGGCCATATAGAGAGCATGCTCCCATCTATCACTGCCTGCTCAAAGCTTTATCCACCTTCTGAGGCTGGATCCAGTGCTGACAGATACCTGGGGAAAGGGGTAATCTTCCACATTGTATCTAAGCTGGCAGAGACTGCACCTCTGAACACCCAGTCCTATCCCCAAACATGATGTTCCCCTCATTTTTGTGTCTGTGACTACCCCTGTATGTTATACAATCCTCCCTTACTATTGTCTGTCCTCTGACTGATGTCTCCTTCACCATTACATTCCCCTGTGCTCCCCTCCCTCCCTCATTCTGTTACTGCATACCCTGTAAGTCATGTCTGCCTGTCTTTCCTTGCAACCTTCCCTCTGTCTGTTACCCACTGCTTACTTCGCTGACATCTTTTCCCATCTTTGTCTTCTCAATAAAAAAGGATACCTGTTCCATACAAAAATGCTTCAATACATACCTATCAATTTCCTGTATTAGTATAGTTATACATTGTTGTACATTCACATCATTATTCAGCTAAGAAGTTAAGAGGTATGCTACTATCCCACCTCCATTCTGCTCATTCCTCATATTATGTTGTACCCTGTGCTTGCATTACTTTTTCATTTCTGTCCACTACTTCAATTTCCAACCTATAACATGGTCAAAATACATGAAAACTGCAGACGCATACCCACAAAGTATTTATAATTCATAATCATCTTCCTGTAGACATACACTGCACAACATTTGGTATAGAGTAATATTGGTAGTCATGTTTTATCACAAGGAAATTATAGTTCCCATCTTATGGCAGAAAGTGAGAACAATCCTTGACATGTATCAACAATTTTACCATTGACTGCAGAAATGAGGTGAGGGTAGGTGCAGTAACCACAAAAATAATTAAATAAACTAACATTAATACTTTCTCTGTAAAGGCCTCTATGGCTCAACATATTCATGATCTGATGAGTCCATTTTCAATGCATTAAGTGCAGGATTCTAATCCTCTGAGAGTTGAATGTTGTTTTACAATATTACATTTTCATCATACAGCTGTATTTCTTTTCTTTACATGCTTTAGTAGCATATCTGGCTAATGTTCTGGTTCAGGGAATATGAATGATACAAGCATGGTTTCAAATCCATTGAGGTATGTCACTTGTCTTACTAGTCTATATTCCATAATCCAGGCAGGTGTTTTACCAATACCTTTCCTATGCATGCATCAGTAGCATACCTGGCTACTGGTCTGATTTGGAGAGTATAAGTGACACAGGCATGGTTTTAAATCCATGCAGGCGTATTCAACTTGTCTTCCTGTCATGTGTTCATTTCCCCTGAAATGAATCATTCATATCATCATTGTGTACCTTCTCTCAGGGGGTTTGGTACTGTCTTACAAAAAGTAAGTATGGAGCCACCTAGCATTGCTAAGAAGTTCTGAGATATGCACCTTACCCACCTCTATCAAGCTCATTCCATATCAGTTCCCCTAGTGTACTATTGGGCACTTCTCCTTTTCATCTTGTTCCCATAGTACTTCCCCTTTTCATTTTCTTCTCACAGTCCTTCCCCTTTTCATCTTGTTCTTTTCATCTTGTTCTCACAGTCCTTCCCCTTTTCATCTTGTTCCCATAGTACTTCCCCTTTTCATCTTGTTCCCATAGTACTTCACCTTTTCATCTTGTTCCCAGAGTACCTCCCCTTTTCATCTTGTTCTCACAGTCCTTCCCCTTTTCATCTTGTTCCCATAGTACTTCCCCTTTTCATCTTGTTCCCATAGTACTTCCCCTTTTCATCTTGTTCCTATAGTGCGTCCCCTTTTCTTGTTCTCACAGTCCTTCCCCTTTTCATCTTATTCCCATAGTACATCCCCTTTTCATCTTGTTCCCATAGTACTTCCCTTTTCATCTTGTTCCCATAGTACCTCCTCTTTTCATCTTGTTCTCACAGTCCTTCCCCTTTTCATCTTGTTCTCACAGTCCTTCCCCTTTTCATCTTGTTCCCATAGTACCTCCCCTTTTCATCTTGTTCTCACAGTCCTTCCCCTTTTCATCTTGTTCCCATAGTACCTCCTCTTTTCATCTTGTTCTCACAGTCCTTCCCCTTTTCATCTTGTTCTCACAGTCCTTCCCCTTTTCATCTTGTTCCCATAGTACTTCTTTTCATTTTGTTCCCATACTCCCATTTCCAATCTTCAACCTGGCCAACACATAGACAAATTTAACATACACATACCAACAAAGGGCTTACAAAAGAACTCATTATCATGTTATCCTCTTAATCCTCATAATCATGCATTTTGTGACAGCTGGCAGAGAGCAACATCAAGGGTTAATATATCCACATAAAAATGACTGCTCTCATCCCATGGAAAAACAGAAAAGTCCTTAAAACGTGCTAAGATCTAGCCATTGGTCATACAAATGAGTTAAGAATGGCTTTGTCTCAGCAGGCAAATATACAGTAGAGTTATTGTAACTGTTTCAATGACACAGTGCACTGATGAAATTATTTGCATTATTTTATACTGCATCAATGCAATGGGTTGGGTGTTCAGCTCCCATGGTGGTAGTATGCTGTTTTACACTGATGGGAATCCTGAATATATTCCTCATATGTGTTTTTCAGCCAGTCTTTCCATGAGTACTGTTTTTGCTTGTTGGCCGAGAGGCTCTCTTTGCTTGCTGTTTCTTGTTGTTCTTCTTGCTGTACAGTCCTAACTGGAATTTCAACCAGCCTTACTGCAGAAGGCTCCAACATTTTATTCTGTGGCATATCCTCTTTACAAGTGTCTTGTTCTGTCTGTTGCACCATTTCCTTAGGATTCATTGGCTCATCATGTTGTGATATTTTGTGTATCAGAGCCTCCACATTAAACTCTTTGTTTCTCATTTGGACTATCAGTTCAACTTTTATTTGTTGCTTTTCTGTCTTACAAAACATGGTCCTTTTCAATAAAGTGCAGGTTTGTTTTCCTTTTTTTTCTTTTGTAAAATTTACTATGCCTGGATGCTTTTGCCTGTACACATCTTCATATATCTTTGGAGGGTACTTTTCCGTTATTGGGGCAACAGCTGTAAAACGCTACCCCGCACACGCAATGATCTCCTTAGCCTGTTATTAATCTTCCATATGTAAATATGAACTCAGCTTGATTACAACGGTGGAAAACAAGGCTTTCTGTAGCTCTAGTTTTATTGACACGGTTACCAGAAAAGGGCCTCCCTCTTGCGTCCTCTCTGTAGTCAATTGACCCATTTGTTCTTGGTGTACGAGATCCTGCTTTAACTGTTTATTTGTTCTCTCACTGCCTGAATGCCTCATAGCCTGAAACTCCTATTTGTATGCATTTCAGTGAGGTGAACCACTTCTGAATGCCCACTCTCCCTTGGATTCTGTTTTGATTATGTTGAACACTTGTTCACCTAAGAATAGCCATCGTGACAAAAGTTGCTTAGTGCAAATGCTCCCACTTAATAGAGGCACATTAATCCTTTGATATTATTGCTTCAAGGCTGCCAGTATTCTGTGATCCATTAAAAACTAAACTGCTACCTTTCAGTTGTGGTTTCAGATGTCTAGGTGGGTGACTATTCAAACTTAAAGCAGTATGTTAGTTTCCAAACTTCACATGTGTAATAAACTATAACACTTAGTCGGCATGGTGCAGTGCTGAACATAAGTAAAGGTTCAAACTATGACAACGCATTACAAAAGAATCCGGAAAACGGAATTCAAAGGCACAAGTAAATCCTGACTTATGGCGTTCCATCTAGTTAACACCTCCTCTAAACATGTAACGGTTGTCAGATTTTTGCAGAATGCTGCTTAGTGCAGATATAAATTCTCGGTAACAGCTATGTGATCATTGTGTGCACAGGGTAGCGCTTTGCAGTTGTTGCCCCGATAACGGAAAAGTACCCTTTGGAGATGCACTGTTCAGACTGGTTAGTGCATATTTCTTCTCTGTATAATTATTACCTTGCATCCCTCCCTTTTTTTTCCTATACATTTTGATAGTTACTGGGCTGGATTTACGAAAGATTGCACAGAGTTGTAGAGTATAGTAAGACGTCAAACAGGCAATGTGTCTGCCTAGCGATCCAGCAACAGCCGGCAGGGGCGTGCATGAGAGCTTCTAAAGCTACTCTTGCATGGACAGTGTCATGGTATGCAAACTACCTCATTTGCTGCTGAAAGCTATGCAAATGAGGTAACTTTGCAATACAGGAAACACTAACCTGTCCGTGGAAGAGTAGCGTTATCTGCAGAAATGTACTCCATTGGTAACGAAGTACCGTTCTGCAAATAGCTAAACGGAGCTATGACAGCTCCAAATAAAGGATGTATCCAGTTGAGGAATCATGCCAATGGCCAACTATAAGACCATTGGCATTTCTAAATGTTTAAAATTATTAAAATCTAATTTTTCCCCGATCTCTGATGTTTAAGCATAGTGCAGCGCCACGCAATGTGTGGCGCTTAAAAAAACAAGAAAATAATTTCAAAATAGCCAAAAATAGGCATTTTCACTAAAAAGCTTATCCTGCCATGCAGGTGAATGGCAGGCTGAAGACAACATGGCCACTGAGTACTGTTGCTAAGGGGGGGAAGCTCAGTGTGAGAGATGTAACCAAGCATTATTAGGCAATCCTATGCAAATGAGGATAAGGATAGTGAAGCCCAATTTTCCCCAGCATGTGAGCCATGTCTCAAGAATGTAAGTGTAGGAGTAGGTGAGTAGTAGAGTAGAAGATAGGTGACATCATGAGGGGGTACGTCAGACAGGCTGTATGTTTATTGAAGCACAGTGTCTTGTGTTTGCCCTGAGTTGCTCAGGATTGCAAGAGGCGTGTCTACAGTTGTTCTTTTTGAAAACCAGAAACCAAAGGTGTACGCCGTGCAAATATCTGAAAATTCTTGCAAACGGGCACAATGTGCACGCGCATTTGTGCGGCGTTGCCCCGGGCGGAAGCAGAAAAGGAAAAGGAAGGAAAAGAAGTAGTAGGAAGTTAACCAAGGAGAACTAGCAGAGCTGACAGGTGAAATATATCAGAATCAGTCAATTACCCAGGCAGCAGACTAGCTCAGCCCAGCCCAGCACTTTAAACTCTGCAAACAGCATTCTTCCCTGTTTTTTCCCAAGAACTCTGCAACACTGCAGTATACAAAGAGGGAAAGCATAAAAACTTTAAAGTCAGAGACAAAATGTTAGGGGCTGCTCTGCTATCATAAACCAACATGTGCAAGGTGCGGAAGGTGGTGATGTTGTGAATGCTGCTGAGCAACCCACAGTGAGGAGATGGAGAAGAGTGTACAGACCCAGGGTAACCTGCCAGGGGCTACATGAGCTGGAGATAGTGGAGCGCTATAGGGTGGACAGAGATCTCCTGCAGCAAATTGTTGAGCTGTGCCGGCCACGCCTCACACACAAAACCAAGAGAGGGGAACCCATCCCAGTGGATACCAATGTATGTGTTGGCCTATGAATACTAGCTACAGGTACCTTCCAGAGACCAAATGGTGATATGATGGGGATTTTACAGGCATCAGCATCCAGGGTACTGCACCAGTTCCTGGATGCCATGTCAGCACATGTCGGTGAGCACATATATTTTCCCAATTCCCATGAGGCATTGGCCAGCAATATGCATCTTTTCCACCAAATAGCAGAATACCCTGAGGTAGTGGGTGCAATAGACTGCACGCACATACACATCAAAGCACCATCCGGTGAGCGGGGTAGGGTCTGCATCAACCACAAGGGCTTCCCCTCCATCAACTGCCAGGTCATGTGTGATGCCCAGGGCATAATAATGAATGTGTGTGCTGGCTGCTCTGGAAGCTATCACGATTCCCACATCTGGCATCTGATGCAGCTGTACCAGAGATTTGCCAATGGGGACATCCCTGACGGTCACCAAGTGGGGGATGCTGGACATGCACTGGAGCCGTGGCTGATGACACCCATCAGAAATGCACACACACCCGAACAAGAACTCCATAATGAGGTACATGCACAAACAAGAAACATTATTGAGCATGTGTTCGGGATGCTCAAGTCATGGTTCCGGAGCCTGGACACATCTGGTGGAGCCTTTCAGTACTCGCCAAATAAATGTACCCAAATTGTCATGGTATGTGCCATGCTACACAATATGATCCTGCGAAAACAGCTGCAGCAGGAACAGCATGGAGCAGGGCCAAACAGCCCCCCACCATTGCCAAGGCCTTCGCCGGCACAGCATGACTTGGAGGAGGAACAACCTGAGCCTGCCCCAGTAGGCAGAAGGAGGCATGCCTAGTATGCCCTGGCCTTGGCAAAGAGGCAATGCATAGCACATACACTGACTCAGTAGGAACCCTGGAAATGACACCTCTCTCTGACTTGTGCATACAGTAAAAGGGATGCCTAAGTTGACACTACCTGTTTTCAAACATGTATAGGGAGTGTACTATGTGCATCCGACATAGGCAGCCCTGCAGCACCACCTGAGGCATGAGTGCCCTATTTTAAGCAATATAAAGCACTGCTAAGCACATTTTACCAGTATTGAGCATATCTAAATACAATTGCACGTAGCTGCGCACTGCGCTAACTAGCGCAACATCAGGCAACGTTGAGCAATGTTGGGCAAAGTCGGGCAAAGTTGAGCAAAGTCGGATAAACACGCTCACACCTGCTTTACTGTTCCTTAGGCAGTCTGGTCTGCCCAGCAGGAAAATAAAAAGCAGTGACAGGGCTCGAACTCAGGATACTGTGCACTATAGTCACAGTACTGAACCACTAAGCCATGACAGCATTTCACTGGCACAGACACAACTTAACTTACTCACACATACCAGTTGGGGGGGGGTCGCATGCCTAACAGTCACAGCCAGCAGGACAAATGTAGACAAATGCAAACACAAACAAATGCTGTATCATGCCCTCTGAAGAGGCATATGAGTAACCTCCCCCCAGGCCTATGCAGACAGATAACAGCAGGCCAGGCAGTGTGATGTGGGTTGGGTAGGCTATGAAGTCACAAACTAATATGCGTGTAATTGGAAGCTAAGGTCTGTAGTGCAGTGGTATGCCTCAAGCCAGTATGGTAAGCAACAGTACAGACTGAAATGGAGTACCTGACATAGCAGTGCAGGCCTAGCAAATGTGTATAAGTGTCAGGTGAACCCTTCATCCTATGTACACCCACAGTAACAATCAGGTGTGCCCCCCCCGGGTAGAAATGTACAAATAATAGCTGTCCCCACTGTATGTAGAATGACTCATGGAAGCCCTGCAGGCACACTGTGCTTCCTGTCGATGTACAACATAAAGGTGAGCCCTGAAGTAAAAACAACTTGATTTTCACACACATATTGTATATATGCTCATACTGGGCATGCTCACACACTTAAACAAATTTAGCAAATTTCAGTCAGCAACATACTGAAAGGTCATAATGGGCATGCTCACACACTTAGGCCATGTCTGAGTACAGCAGTGGGCCACACATATCTGGCAGTTGCAGTTCTTACTCCAGACACTTGTCACTATTCACCAATCCTGCCTTGTGCACACACTGATATGAAAACAGACTCATATAATATATTGGACACCTGTCATAATCAAACTATGTACTCCAAGTACTTACGTTCTTCAAAGAAAGTGAGAAACCAAAGAAGATTAATAATTCTCCGATCAGTATCATCAAGAAACAATAAGCACTCCTAACATTATCCAAGCCTTGGTCAAAGAGTCCATAGAGAACCATGAAGCTTTCTTTCGCTATGTCATAAATATCGATGTAAACTCATATATGTTCAGTGCAAACTGTAAATTAATACATGTACATGACTGACATTGCCAACATCTTGTCAGACAGGTTCATACATATTTACCCCCTTCTCACTGACAAAAGCGACCATTATCATACCTGGAGAGTGTGAAAACCCAGAAATCACATATACAATGGTTAAACAGCTCTTTCCAAACCTAAAAACACGGCGTGTATGGGATAACATGGTTTCCCTGGCTGTGTCATATGTGAACTCCAAAACAAACAGACCCTGCACCTGAACAGTCTGAGACTCACTGTCTGTACAGGATATGAAACTGTTGAATGGGTTACAGCAAAGTTTGGCACACTCCACGAATGTTGGTGCACAACAGACCATGGGAACTATTGTCCTATAAGCCTAATAAGCCTGATGTGCAAGGCCATGGAGTCCATCATTATGGAACTCATAAACAGAGCTATTGAGAGCCTACAAACACCCAACTGTACCTATTTTGGTTTGGTCAGGGGCAGATCATGGTTCCTAAACCTGCTAGACAGTTTACAAGGCATTTACCCAGGACATGCATCAATGAAATGAGCTACACATGGCCTACATAGACCTTGAAAAGCCATTTTCCAACATCCCACACACATGTCGTATCCACAAAATCAACATCCTGTGCATAAACATGTATGTCATCTGATGGATTGCCAACTGGGGCACAGACAGATCCCACAAGGTAAGAATTGTGGTCTCCTGTTCAAACTGGTAACAACTGCTGTCCCCCATGGCTCAGTCCAGGGATCCCTCCTGTCTGCTGTATACCTTTCAGAAATACAGTCAAACACGAGGCTATGTTTAGCAACATTTGTGGATGACTGCAAAAAGGTTGTCATAATCAATGTTTGGGACAACAGAGACATCCTTAAAAAGGGTCTCAGTTAGACAGATGTGGTGTCAAACTTATGGGCTCGAGCTACAGTCATAAAAATACCACATAGGTGCCAACACCCAAAATATGGCGGTAATAATAAGGGATCTATGGACACATGTGGATAGTCATTACTACTTCTAGAAACACATTCACAAAGTGTGGGAACATATAGCATGATTTTCTAACCAAACTGCCAAGGTCTTTGCATTTAGGTCAAAGGAGGTTCCCTCCACTCATCAGTCATCAGACCCATCATAGAGTACCACAACACACTTGCTATGACTCTGACTAGGCACCCTCAGCAGCTGGAAAGACCACTGACGTACCTCAACAAGAGCATTACTGGCCTCTAACAGTTGCCCCATGCAATAAGACCGAATTTAACTCAATCTGTACTCTGTTGCATACTGTCTACTCAGGTGATCTCTGCCCAACAGACAGGTCCATGTCCAATGCAGAATGGATGTACATGTGCTATCTGAAGTAACCCCAAGCTCACTGTACTACATGCTCTAGGGATATCTTCATCACAACAATAAATAGAACATGTTGGAGGGATACATTAATAACTCGCAGACTTCCCTTTCTTTGGAACAGGCTCCCTCCCAACCTACATTAAGCTGAGTCCCTCACTGACAATCTTCCAGAAGAGCCTTGATGAGTGTATGTGAAACTGAACTGTCACACCATGGATCACTTCATCAGCTCTACTACACAGAGGCCTACGGAACTAACTCCATGGGTGGCAATAGCTGCACACTCTGGCCATACTAATATATACCTTCAGGCAGATAGCCTATTACCCACCTATGTACCTATATATATATATATATATATATATATATATATATATATATCCCTATGTACCTATACATACATACATATATGTAGTGGGGACACAGTATAATAAGCCAAAGATGGATGGGCAGAAATGTGTGTAAGAGGGTGACCATGACAGGGAGCCATCCAGAACTGTCACACCCAGCACACATCCCAGTGGCACAAAAGACATGAGGTGCACATCTCACCCAGTGTACATAACAGCCACCAGTATCTGTAAGCATTACAGTGTACATTGTCCATGTGCCTGCTGTGCAACATGACGGTGCAATGAAGTACACATCTACTATCTGTAGACATGTACCTGTCACATAGGTTCATAGGTATGTAGTAGACTATCTTCAATAAGGCATATGTTAGCCTAGGCAAGTTGTGCAGCTTTCACGACCTCATTTGGTAGTCTCCCAAGCCCTTGTTCTAATAGTTAGCACCTTAAGCTCCTTTCTATTGGAGCTGCTGATGTGATGGCTGGCGTGAATTGTTTGTTTCCCATCCACTCATCAAGGTTCCTATTGAAGAGTGTCAGCGAGGGGCTCTGTCTGATGTACATTGGGACTCTGTTCCACAGTAAGGCAAGTGTCTGGGATGGTACTCTATCTACCAGCATGTTGTATTCATTGTTGTGATGAGGTTCATATCCCTGGAGTGTGTAGGGCGACTCAGTTTTGTTATCTGTAGATGGAGCATGCTCAGCAGTTATGTGTTGGACATGGCTCTGTATGTTAGGCAGAGTTAGAAGAACAGATTTAGTTTTACCAGTTGTGTTGCATAACACAACTGTTTGAGGCCAGTAATCCTCTTGGTGAGGTACCTCTGTGGTCTTTACAGCTGCTGGATATGCATAGTCGAGTACATCCAAAATGGTGCATTGTACTCAATGATGGGTCTGATGACTTAAGAGTAGAGGGCCACCACTACCTCTTCGGATCCTGATGCAAACCCTTTGTTGATTAGGTGGGCCACATAGGATTTCCCAATCACTTTGGCAACATGGTTGTCAAAGGAAAGATGACTATCTACCCACCCCCCATTAAGGAAACCATGTTAAAAAATGTCTCCAAAGCCAACTTCATGCTTATTAAGACAGAAGTGCTGAACTTCAGGACACCCATGCAGATGGATAATACTGTTACAACTACTGAATCCTTCACAATTGCACTTTATAAGCACTTACATGAGTGTATCCATCGTGCTATCCCAAACAGAACCAAGATGCTATCCTCCAAGAAAAGGTAGCCAATCTTATGGTCCCCTGCCAAAAACAAACTGCACAGCAGAAGGAAGAAACTGTTGCAAAAGAGGGTAAAATCCCATGAGTGGAGGAGCTCCCTGGTCAGCCTCAGGAAGAAGCTGCGATCCCTGATAAAATCCTCCAAAGCTAGTTATGAAAACAAAGTCGACACTGATTCTAAAGACAACCACAAAGCATTCTATAGCTATGTCAAGAATCTCAATGGCAACACTCAGATCTGCTCTGAGTTACAGCACAATGGCACTAAATATACAGACCCAACTGATATTGCCAACCGCCTGGCAGATAGGATCAGTGCTAACTTTACCCCCCTCTCACCCATGAAGGAGCACATCTCTATACCGGAAGAATGCAAAGTTGCTGTCATCATGGCTGCACAGGTAAAAAACACTCTCCAAAGCCAGGAACACAGCATCCATGGGACCAGATTACATCCCAGGCTGCGTTCTACATGAACTGGCACCACACCTGCATACCATGTTCAGTCATAGCCTCACCTCAGGCTTTGTGCCTGCTGAATGGTGCACAGCGACGGTTATCCCACTATACAGGGGGGGAGCCACTACGGACCCTGAGAACTAGCTCCCCATTAGTCTGATGAGCCTGGTCTGCAAGGCCATGGAACATATCATCATGGAACTTATAAACAAAGACACTGGTAATCTCCAAACTCTGGACCACAACCATTTTGGGTTTGTAAAAGGCAGATCATGTCTCCTAAACCTGATAGACTTCTTTGAAGCAGTCACCAAAGCTGTAGACAAGGGTAAGGTGGTTCACACAGCCTATCTAGATCTTGCCAAAGCTTTCAACACCATCCCCCACTCTGGAATTATGGATAAACCCACTAAACTAGGTATAAATCCCTATGTCACAAGATGGGTTGCCAACTGGCTCACTGACACAACCCAAACTGTGAAAGTAGCAGACTCCAAGTCCGACTTCGGACCAGTGACAAGTGGAGTACCACAGGGTTCAGTCCTGGGTCCTGTCCTGTTTGGTATCTACTTCCCTGAAGTACAGGGTAATATGGAAGGTCTCTGGCTAATGAAGTTCCCAGATGACTGCAAACTAGGAGCCATAATCGAGACTACTAACGATGTGGACATCCTACAAAAGGGCCTCACTGAGACAGATGCCTGGTGTCAAAGCCATGGCCTCAAGCTCAATGCCAAAAAGTGCATTGTCATCCCCTTTGGTAAAAACACTGTACCCATGAACTACAACATAGGTGGTAGTATACTTAACACCGAACGTGTGATAAGATACCTTGGGACACAGGTGGACAGTAGACTCTCCTTTGATAATCACATCGCCACAGTAGTCAGGAAATGCTTCTACGTGGCACACCTCATCACAAAAGGTGTCT
This sequence comes from Protopterus annectens, assembly GCF_019279795.1. NCBI lineage: Eukaryota > Metazoa > Chordata > Ceratodontiformes > Protopteridae > Protopterus > Protopterus annectens. The sequence continues at coordinate 578,308,786 of NC_056734.1, read as the reverse complement.
CATGCAGAATAAAAGAGGTCATTGTTCCCCTTTACTCATAACTCATTAGATCCATTATAGCATACAATGCCCCTTTTGCTATGTACCTCACAAGACATCTACAACAACTAGAAAGCCTGCAGAAATACCTCACAAAGAGGATTAGCAGCCTCAAATACATGCCATACACAGACAGTCTCAAAACACTACAGCTTTACTCTGTCGCATATCGCCTACTCAGAGGTGATCTCTGCCTAACATACAAAGCCATGTCAAACACAGAGCTGTTGGACATGCTCCACTTAAAGAAATCCCAATCCCTCCGAGCATCGGCCCCAAAACCCAGACTGAAATACAAAAGGGGGGGGTATATCCATTTTCATAAAGGATACCCACACCTCCAGGTTAGTGGCACAGCACAAGGCCTTGGAGACCATGCAAGTGCAACTAACATTGGGCAAAGCTGCTTATCAGATCGTAGCCTGCTACAGATCACATACCTTGTCTCAGGACCCTCACTCAGTATTCCTGAGAACACAGGGAAATATAAAGGTCCTACCAAACACCATGATATGAGGAGATTTCAACTACCCAAACATTGACTGGGAGAATTACTTGAGTACAAAGTCCTTTGCCCAATGCTTCCTAGAGTTTATAAACTCAAACAGCCTGGAACAGCTGGTCAACACACCCACTAGAGGTGACAAATCTACTGGACCTGATCATCACCAACATGGGGGATGTGTTCCACAGCAGAGGTAAACCCCTCGCTGGTAATATTAGATCATGAAGTAATCACACTGGGCATCCACATCTCGACCCCCTTCCCCAGTCAACAAAACCACTGTGAAAAACTTTTCAAAAGCAAACTTCACACTTCTCAAGACCGAAGTGGAAAGTTTCAAAGCCCCCTTGCTACAGGATAATACTATCCAATCTGCAGAATCCTTTACAAGTGCATTCTATGAACATCTACAGGGATGCATGGATCGAGCCATCCTAATAAAAACCAAGACTCAACTCCTCCAAAATGAAGAAACCAATCTGGTGGTCCTTGCCCATAAATAAGCTATACAACAGAAGGAGGAAACTAACACATGATAGAGCAAAATTCCAATTCCAAAAAGGAAAGGCATCACTGATCATTATTAGCAAGAAATTACGATCACTCATAAAATAATCCAAGTCCAGTTTCTAAAGAAAAATTGTGGTTAGTTATTCCTTCTATGTAGCCCATCTAATCATGAAAGGGTTCACTTCTAGATCAAGAGAGGTCATTGTGCCCCTCTACCCATCACTCATTAGGCCCATAATAGAGTACAATGCTCCATTTGGCATGTACCTTAATTGGCACATGCAACAGCTGGTAAGACCACAGAAGTACTTCACCAAGAGGATCATTGGCCTTAAAGAAATGCCCTATGCAGCTCAACTAGAGAATCTCCAGCTCTACTCGGTTGCTTACTGCCTACTCCGAGGTGATCTATGCCTGACGTATAAGGCCATGTCCAACCCGGAATTAATGGACATGCTCCACCTCAAGAAAAACAAATCTGTTAGAGCCACACGCTCCAGTGAATTAAACCTCAGCAAAGCAATAAACAGGACATGGTGGAGGGATAGATTCCTATCCCTGAGACTTCCCTCACTCTGGAATAGAATCCCAGCTGATGTTAGGCAGAGCCCCTTGCAGACTCTCTTCAAGAGGAATCTTGATGAGTGGATGGGAAATTGTAAATTTACCCCTGGGATCACTTCAGTGGCCCTGCTAGACAGAGGCCCAGGAAACTAATTTAAAAGGGAGGCGAAAGCCAACACATTCTGGCTAGGCTTATAAATGCCCTTGGGCAGATAGCCTAGTACCTACCTATGAACCTACACGCTCTAGGGACCTAAACCTTGTCACCACAATAAACAAAACATGCCGGATGGATAGATTCCTGTCCCACAGACTTCATATACTCCAGAATAAACTACCAATCTATATCAAACAAAGCTCCTCATTAGCACTCTTCAAGGAAAATCTTGATTATTGGATGGGAAATAGGAAATTCACCCTGGGGATCACTTCTATGTCTCTGCACGACAGTGGCACAGGAAAACAAATTTCTTGGGTGGCAAAAGCCAGGGTACCTTTTTGGCTAGCCTTGTATAGGCCCCAGGGCTGATAGACTAGTACCTACCTATGAACCTTTGAGCCTTGCCTAAAAAAGGTAATATGGGGACAGCACGAGCCGTGGCCCGTATTCAGAAGCATAGGGGCGATAGGTGCAAACCATCTGTAGTGAAGCTACAAGGCTTGTCTATCATGTCATCAAAGGCAGACAGAGACTGGATCCCCTTTGAATGACACCAGAAGCTCAGCCAATGGTTGGAGTTTATCATCTTTCTGTTATATTGCAGTTTCATGTAGGTGAAGGTAAGATGCTACTCAAGGTTTGACCCTGTATGTGCCAGCATGTGGTGCATCAACCTATATATGATATGGTCATGGCCTATGCATACAATACACTCACAATACACCTAGTATGATAAGCTTGCTGAGGTTAGCAAATGTGAACAAAACCTTTGTGCAAACTGTCAGCAAGTAATGTCTATATTGCACCCTGTAACTCCATATTGCTTGCTGAAGTGTAAAGACGTACTTAGTTTGGATTAAGAACACCGCACTTGCCAGCTGTGTGTGTGTGTGTGTGTGTGTGTGTGTGTGTGTGTGTGTGTGTGTGTGTGTGTGTGTGTGTGTGTGTGTGTGTGTCTCCCTGGGGAGGAGCAACCTTTTTGGAGACTACTCAAACACCTTAGAAGTGCTATACTCATCTTTGTCAAGTCCAATGATGTCACCATCCTACAAATATACCTGTGGAAAGGTGAAATCCCAGTAATGTGTATAGCGTGTTGTGTAAATGTGTACTGCTGTAGTATCATAATGTAGTTAGGTAGGGGTTTGAATCATGCACTTGCCAACTGTGTGTGTGTGTGTGTGTGTGTGTGTGTGTGTGTGTGTGTGTGTGTGTCTCCCTGGGGAGGAGCAACCTTTTTGGAGACTACTCAAACACCTTAAAAGTGGTATACTCATCTTTGTCAAGTCCGATGATGTCACCATCCTGCAAATATACCTGTGGAAAGCTGAAATCTCAGTAATGTGTATAATGTGTCATGTGAATGCATACTGCTGTAGTATCATAATGTAGTTTGGAAAGAGTTTGAATCTCGCACTTGCTGACTGTGTGTGTGTCTGTGCTCCAGGTGTGTGACACCATTGGCCAATGTGGAGTGGGCTTTGATTTTTATAGTGTATGACATATCACAATGACAACTGTATGTGCATTACACATGTAAGGTAGCTGTGGGGCAAATCCATATACATACATGTGACCTCAAGTATTTCATAGGTAGGTACTCTGCTTTCTCCATGAACGCATGTGTTATCTTTGCCAGAGCATGCTGGCGCTTTCCAGACCTTGGGTCACTTCTGTATGCTTGTGACAAGCTTAGCCACTGCAGTGATCCCTGGGCTATGGCTTCTATTTCACATCCACTCATCACAGTTTCTATTGAAGAGTGTGAGTGAGGGTTTATGCTTGAGGTATATTTGAAACCTGTTCCAAAGCAAGCAAAGTCTGGCAAAGATGACTAATCATTATAGGTGTGCAACATCCTCTGTGGATCTGCATGCAAACCCTTTATTGCTTATGTGCTGCACAGAGGGATTTCCAAAACCCTTTGGTAATGTGATTATCAAAGGAGAGATGACTTAACACATGGCTCTATGTATACATTAGTACCTGTTCCACATTTTGGGGGCTACTACCTATGTGGTACTCTGGGGATGCTTTGTTTTCTAAAAGTGGATAACTATGCTTTCTTAGGCTTATAGTTTTACAGCATGAGTTTGGCACCAGGTATCTATCTGTATGATACCCTTTTGGAGGACGTGTGTGTCATCTGGAGAATAAAGTATAGCCCACAGTATGCATTTTCATCAAATGTGGGCAGACATATCCCTACTGTGTTTGCTTGTACCTAAGAAAGATATATGCCAAACAGGAGTGGTCCCAGGACTGAGTGCAGGTGAATACCACTTGTTACTGGCATAGAATAGTACATGGAGGCTGCAAATGTTACTGTGTGTCCTACATCTGTGTGTCAGTTGTCAAGCCATCACCTAACAATTGTTTATGGTCAGTCTGTTGAGGTTATGTCTAATACCAGTATGTGGGATGGGTATGATTTGCTAGTGAGCTATAGCTTGGCTGTATTGACCTCCCCTCCCTCACCTATAGCCTTGTTGACTGGCTTGAAGTCTACTATGTGTAGGAGCCATGATCTGGTCTTTAGAGAACCTAAATGGGTATGGTGCAGTGTTTGCAGGTTCATAATGTCTCTGTTAATGAGTTCCATAATGCTGTGCTCCATAGCCTTCCAGATAACATAGGTCTGGCTTATAGGGTGAGAGTTTCCAGGACCTGTTGTAGTTCTACCCTTAATCAATTTATGTTAACATTTGCACTGGGTGTGATGAGGGTGGACAGGTTTAAGAATAAGTATATTAGAGGGTCAGGCCAGGTTTGTAGGTCAGTAGACCATGCCAGATAGGCAGGATTAAGTTGGTTTGTACATGTGCTGAGGAGGGATGCAGAATATATTGTGAAATAGATGCTAAGGATGAAGCCGCCAGGTAACAGGAAAAGAGGAATGCCTAAGATGAGGTTTATGGTTGTGGTGAGAGAGGACATGCAGATGGATGGTGTGACAGCACAAGATGCAGAGGGCAGGAAGACATGGAAACAGATGTTGTACTGTGGCAACCCCTAATGGGAGCATCCAAAAGGAGAAGAAGAAGTTATAGCTCAACCCTTGTGGACTGTGAACACCATTACCGTAAGTCATTCCACATGTATGTAACCTGTATAGAGGCTCCATCTGGACAGAACGTTTAGGTGAGTGGTGACTTCATATGTCAGCTTATGTATGACACAGCCAGGGACACTGTCCAGTACCATTGCCACTGTGGTGTGGACCTTTTATAGAGTGCTTGTGAATTATCAGGTATTATGTTCTGCAGGTCTGGAAATGTGGCCCTTGTATACCGACAGGGTAGTGAAATCCGCATTCAAACTGTCTGACAAGGAATTGGTAATGTCAGTCAGATAAGTGTACCTTGTGACCATTTACATTAACTGTGACCCAATCTGAGATTTCCCCTGTAGATTATGAACAACAGTAAAGAAAGCTTTAGTGTTGTCTTTGGAATCGTTGCCATTTTGTATTTTGAAGCTTGCCTTGTATGTTTATTAAGAGATTGAATTTTCCCAATGATACTGACCAGAGAGGTTATCCCTTCTTGGTATGTAGCTCTTTTTTGGTATAACATCACACCTTCTATTATATATTTAGTTTATGGCAGGGGTCCATGAGACTAATCCACTTTTACTGTATAAGTGAGAATTTCTTGTGTTTGTGATAGCAGTCCATGCAACCCTGTAGGTGAACAGTGTGCATTAATACAGGATTATGCAGCTGGGACAGTGTTAACCTTAGTAATGCAAACCAATGACAGATAGTAACAACAGCATCACCCACAGCACAGTGTCAACCTGTGTCATACACACATGAGTACTCAAGTTCCAAAACGTGTGTAGTACAATGCATACTGGCCACCAATAAAAACTATGGAGTGTTAACACTTGCCAATACAGGGCATGTCACCCTGCCCATGTGTCCAATATGCACGTACATTCAGACAGTGCACCTCCACCATGTTCACAAATGTACACCTGCAAACCTGTGCTGCACACACCCCACACTTACTGTCCACTGTATAACACATGCTGACACAACTACACACGTCAGCCAAGTGGCACATGGGCAAACAAAACACAATTGGAATAAACACTGGTGGAAACAATACAACATTGCTAATTACAGCTTTAATGCATCATGCCTGCTCAGCTACACCTTCAAGGATATAATTACACTTTACTGCTGACAACATGCTACATATTCAACCATTGCTATACTTTATCAAAGTCACCCTGTGCATCAGCACCATGTTAGCCTGTTCCTGCATCAATGTTACAGATGACAGGAGGTGGCACAGGTTTCATCATATGCACAGGGTGTGTTGTTGGTTTACCAGAAGCCTACACTGATCCATACAATCGACGTGTGTGTGTGTGTGTGTGTGTGTGTGTGTGTGTGTGTGAGGGCCATGAGTACGGTTATGGGCCAATGTTGATGTAATGTGTGCGGGTATGTGTTTGCCCTAGGTTTCTGGTTTATGTGTGTGTGTCTGCATGCACGCAGTTCCACATTTGGCTGCCATATATGAGGATTTGTGGGACAGCTACAGACTGTACCTGGCAAGCTTTACAGATCACCGTCTCCGGCCACGGATACGGAACCTGTGCCTGGCAGGGGTGCTACAGACAGTATCCGGTACTAATCCAGACTGGGTACTATCCTCAGAGGTTGACATACGTCCACTGGATCCAGGTCCCTGCTGGGACTGGCCAGAGCCATGTGCACATGGTCTTCTAGGATGGTCTATGGACAGCTCCCCCAACATTGCTGGGGCTGGTACTGGCACTACGGGAGTGTCTGTGACTTGCTGGATGTCCACGGCGGCCTCCAGCTGCTGATGTTGCTGGCATACATCCAAGTCGATGTCTCAACCATCCCGCACTGTCCTGACACATGGACATGATATTGTGGAGGACAGCCAATGTCTCACCCCAATGTCTATCAATGACCTCAGTGTAATTATGTATGGCACCTGCTAGGTCACGGATACTGTCATTTACAGAGGTGTTATTAGCCCTCTGTGCCCTTAGTCCCTGTCTGGTGTACCATTTGTGCCTGTGCCTCCATGACAGCGTGGAACATGCGTGTGGTTGAAAGAGTTGTGGCACGTCTGCCAGGGGCATGATGACCAGCAGTGCTCTGACAAGAACCCCTGGGCATCTGCCTATGTGGTATCGTTCTGGACATCTGGCTATGGCTGCTGTGTCCTGATACATGTGCCATAGATGACAAACTGTCCTGGCCAGTGCCAACTGTACACTGTCCCTCAGCTTAGGGCAATGGTGATGATGGATGTACAGGCAGTATGACTGTGTGCATGGATGGGGTGGAGACTTGTGTATTGTCAAATGGTGGCCCAACAATAGACCCTGACAAACCTGCCTGTGCCTCAACACACCTATCCTCATGATCACTGTCTCAGTGACATCAGATTCCCTGCTGTACTGAACCAGCCCCACCTCAGCACCTGTGAGAGGAAAACAGGAAACACACTTTAAGACCTGAACATGATGTCAGACCACATGCACACATGCACATATGCACATGCGCACATGCACATGTGCATGCACACGTGAACATGCACACACACAAATACACTCTTCCCTAAAGCAGACACACACACACACACACAACACCAGCAATCTCAGAAGATACACAATAGCAGGTGATGGTGGGGTACAGTATCACAAGCAAAACAGTCATATCACACATGTCACAAAAATGCCAGAGAAGCGATGCTTTCTAACTATCACCGTTTATTGACTTTAAACGCAAAAAATAAAACACGTTTTTCATTCTGCTAAATTGCGAAACTTCTTCAGAAACAATGAACAATGAACAATAATGCCTATGTGTACCCAGGCCTAAATGACAAATGCAATATAATGTGCTTGTTAAAATTAAAAAGTCAGATGAGATAAATGTTTATACATCATGAATTTATATTGTATTTATATTCATATTCATATTAATTTTATTATATATGAATGCTTTTTAATATTTCGAGTATTTATATTATATACATATTTATATAGTGCAATTATAAATTATATATATGATTTGATTTATAATTTTATAAAAGTTATCAAATTCATATTTTTTGATATTTTTGATTTTTTTGATAAATTGGGTGCGTTGTTAAATTTATGTATAGAATATAATATACCTTTGATTGGTTAAAAACGTAATTTATAATGACTATTTCATAAATTTATTTAATTTTAATTTTAATTTTAATAGAAATAGTATCATTATGAAATTTATGAAGTATGGGTGTGGGTGTATATATATATATATATATATATATATATATATATATATATATATATATATATATATGTATATATATGTATGCACACACATATATATATATATATATATATATATATTTTAATGTTTATGAATACATACACATATAACATACATTTTAATAATAAATTTTTAAAAATAATTTTTAAATGATAAATGTTTTTTGTAATTAAATCTGTGTGCCTGCATTTTGATTGAAACTTGTTCACTGTCTTGAGAAGTTTGGAATAACTTTTTGTGTGTAAATAAATTTAGAGTATCGTATATATTTTTGGTTAAGATAACTTTAAGTAAATTCAAATTGTTAATTGCTTTGTTTTTGGCGCCACTTCAGTAGGAAATACCTAAGAAGTTATAAATATAAGCGTCATTGTGAGTAGAGAGTTGTTTCTGAAGAAGTTTCGCAATTTAGCGGAACGAAAAACGTGTTTTATTTTTTGCGTTTAAAGTCAATAAACGGTGATAGTTAGAAAGCGTCGCTTCTCTGGCATTTTTGTGACAGTTTGGTTCTTTTTCGAGTGGTTTTTGGAGATATCACACATGTCAGCATGCAGGACATGTGTTGCTCAACAGCATGCAGTGCAAGTGTAGACAGTCCTTGTTACTAACAGTATACATGGCTTTGATGCATGTGTTTTGTTATTAGGTGATTGACCTCCCCCTGGAACGCAATGCATACATGGACACAACATTGCTGTGCAAGTATTCAAAACTCTGTAATGTACTGTTCACCATAACTCACAGGTCTACATACCATGGCTTGATGTGTATCTGTGTGTCAGATAGGTATCCAATGCTGATTGCAGCCTCTGTGTCTTTAGCAAATAATTGTGGACACAGTTTTAGCACATGCATGATGAGTATTCACACAACATCATCAGTGGTGCATGTATAATTGATGGAATACCATTTGTCCACATACCCAGTAGTTATGGTGAGTGTAGATCATATTGTGGACATGCCAGTGTCATCCATGACATGGCATGCTAAAACACAATTGCATATTTAAACATCACACATACCCAATGTGTGTCATATGACCTAGTCACTCAATAGCATCACAAGACATATATGTGTCAGTTGTGCAAATGGTGATTGGTATACATATTGTTTAGAGGTGCATATGTTTGCACATACACAACACTGAGGTGTATAGCAATGAAAGCTATGTGTAGTATTGTGGTTACAATAACTGGATGGGGTATAGTACCATAAGCCATCATCATGAAGCATCATGTGGTCATTCAAGGCTACAAATGTTTCCCAAACCAGCACTAATCATGCTGTACCAGAACTGTACTACCTTGGCTACATTCGCCATTTCACAACCAGTTGTTACATGGGTTTGTAAGGAGGCCAATAAGGAGCATTCCCTGACATGAATGTGTTGCAGAGTGTTTAAATGTCCCATGATAGGCCTCTACCCCTCAGGTATATTATGTGTAATGCATGGATGAGATTTTGGATACTGAAGTGTGTCTTTACAGAGGGTTTGTGAATCCTTTATGTGTAGCATGTTAAAATGCTCTGTGTATGACATAGTTGTGTATGTTATGTGCATGTTGAGTATCAACTTTGCCTATCCAATGGTCACTACAGTGTAGCCACATTTGTTTGAGATGATCTGGGTATTGCATGTGTTTGAGGCAGCTAATCACATTAGTGAGATGTGCGTGGTCTTACACCAAACATGCACAGCATGCAATAAGGGTAGGTGTGTTACATGTGTAAATGGCCTACACCTTTATTATGACATGCACTTTTTATTTACAATAATAAATGTAGAACACACTCACCAGCATCTGTCCGCTGCCTTGATGTCACCCCAGAGGGACCTACATAGAGATGAGACAGTTTGTCAGTGGCCACAACTGTGGCATTGCTACTGTGTGTTTGCAATCTTACAGTAGAACAACAGTTTACATTCACAGGCCTACAGATTATGTTCCAAATGATCAGTATTGCACAACAACAGGCTCCACATTTTCTAACTACACACTCCACATCTCACATATACATGATCTACCAATACAGATAACAGTAGTCTACAGATATGCCATGTTACCTGCATGCTCCATGTGTGCTTGCTGGGTGGCTCCAACCTCCATCATGGTGTGTGTCTGATGCTGTTGTTGTTGGGCAGGTGCCACGAGGCTCAGGAGCAGCTCCTCCACTCTGGTGAGGGGGGATGGATATTAACACCACCTCCTGTTGCAAGCTGTTGTCTCCACACATCAGAAGCACGCTGACAGACATGTCTGAGTAGATCACTGCAGTGGTGGCATACCTGCTCATATGTCCGGTTATGCAGGCCTACCTCATTTACCCTCCGGACAACATCTTGCCACATTGCAGTATGCTCCTGCTGGTTCTGGCTGGTTCGTGAGAACATTAGACTGTAGTGCTGAATCATACAGCTAGTAATGATCTCATCTTCAGCACTATTATAGCTGGGATTTCTGTGATGTGCCATGATCCCTGGAAGACATAAAGAAAAAAATATGTCTGAGCAAGTCATATAGTACATTTAACATTATACAGTACATATATCACTGAACTGCCATATATAGCAACCTATTAGCTAACTGAGAGTGAAACACTTTAACTACCACTTATCACTGCTCACCCCACAACTGCTTGAAAGTGCCTGGCTCACTCTATCTAATGAACCATGTTCTGCACAGCAACAAAATAAAATCACTATATAAGACTATACAAGAGTACCTGGCACACTGTATGCAACACAATGCACCACCTAGCCACAGCAGATATACATCAAGCTGATGTGTAAAGAAATATGTCATCCATCACAATGAGTGCAAGGTCCAGTAAATGTGTTACTGTTATACCACACAACTTGTTAATGGCAAACCCATGGCCAAAATATGTGCACAATTGGGAATATAGGTCGCATGCTGGTGTAGTTCACTATAAAAGTTGCTAGATACGCAGTTATATGTTTTACCACACATATGACAGAGGGCATGTTACAGACATACCCACACACACATCAGACATAATTACAGGACACAAAGGTATGGCAACCCAGATAAGCTTTACGTGTGTACTATACAGTACTGTGTGTCAGTACTTACAAAACCTTAATCTTGAGGAATGTAATCTGTGATGAATACAGGGACCACACAAAACAGTGGATGCAAGCAATGTGGACGTACACTATACTTTGCTGTACAGGCCCAGAGCTTCAAGTAGTACTACAGTACACACAGGATTTGGATTCAACATCAGCACCAATCAATAATCATAGATGTAGTGCTTTAGCCTCCAATGACACACCCCAGTTAAAACCAAGGGACTTAATCACACTGTATGCCATAGCACTTTTTCTGCCTAGCAACAGAATACACAGCTTTTGCTGGGATCAAAGCAAGGACCCATAATACCATGACATAAATAGTTTCCCACTAAGCTATCCCACAAATACATATCTTTGATGTATTCACAAACACATTGACCATCACAGTCAGTCAACAGTACAGAGAATCTATTGCAACAAGTAGATGTAGGTGTGTATGAGTATATATGACTGACTCTCTCTCTCTCTCTCTCTCTCTATATATATATATATATATATATATATATATATACACATATACACATCCATTGGTGTATATATATATATATATATAGTGGAAATACCAATTATACTAAGGATGTGAGGTGTACAGTAATGTAATAATATCGCACAGTCTTGTGATAAATGCATTGAAAGTGTTCACAGCCCAGGTAGCTTTAGCAGGCCTCACTGGCTTCAACTTTGCAAACTGAACAAACCACCCACACTGTTTAACCACCACATGTCATATACCAGCACTGTATGCTATCTTGTTTGTCACACACTAAATCCTACATACAAATATGCACATACTAACCTTCACCAACATATATACCTCCACCCTTCACAAACATTTGCAATATGTCCCCTGCTCTATGCACATATACAGATGTGAATATATATGACACATATATATTTCTCCGTATGTGTGTGGCATACACACGCAAGATCCACACTGTTGTAAGTCCCTGGACCTCACAGCTGAACTGTTGGGCCTTGCTGCAACACAAACAGGTGTCACATATGAACACAGACTAACATTAGGGGGGTATATATGGCAACAGATGCTAGATAAGCATACTAAACTGCTACAGCACTTGCCAATGCTAAGCTACACTTTAATATGACTATCATGCATGTGTTGCTCTGTCACACCCATGTGTATATAATGGCAGCAATAATCCCCCCAACAGCCATTGGCCACACTACTGTACAGAACACAGATAACATTGATCAGATTTTTGACATTTAATGCCGAGCTACACATTTCACAGGTATGTCCCACTGCCCACAGGTACACACTGTATTGTCCATAGCAGTAGTTAAGCAGGACAACTGTGTATAGATAAGTACTGCTGCCACATATGAATGGTTCACATTATGTAGAGTACTCTTCAAAAACATCTACTACATGCCAGTAAATACATATGTGTGACACACCTTTCCTTTGTGTGATTTGGTATTATTTCTTTTTCTTTTTCCTTTTCTCTGTCTCTCTCTCTCTCTGTCAGTCTCTGCAATAGAGTGATTGAGTTTGTTGGCAGCGATTACAGCCTGCTTTTATAGGTATTTGCACATGAGCATGTGATGGCCTCTGCACCAATTAGTGGCCACCATTTGCTAATTGCATGCAGCCTGCTGTGTAGTAATTGCAGTAATCACTGTCATAGCAACCCAGTACTATAAATTGCTAACTCGGGTAGGCGTGGCCCTTTCAGCTTTCCAAGATGGAGATCATACTTGTTTACTGTGGACATCATTGTTTAAGACAGAAGGTTGGTATAGTTCTTATATCAGAAGCCAGGGGTGTAGCCAGTGATTTACATTTTGTACTCAGACCTAAATGTTGCTGCTTCCAGTACACACTTGTCAGTGTAGAAATGTACTCATCCCTCAAAATGCTAACCCAAAATACATGGGAGGATGTACTTTCTTTTCAAATTTTACAATTAACTGCCATACAAAGCTAGTCATTGAGATGTATTCCTTTGGCACAAGAATTGTTTGTGAACTGCTATACTGTGAATATTCATTTACTCAGTTCTAAACAGTTTGTGCTTTTTTTAGTGTTGACATTAGCATAAGCTGCTCAAGTAAACTGGACACATTTCAGTACTGTGAGTATCCTTACCTACATCCTTGGTAGACCCTGCACACACAGGTATATTCTACATTTGGGTAGGGGTGCAGAAGTACAGAGAGCATATGTATTATTGTGTGAATTTTATCTTGCTGGACTTACAGGGTTGCTGTGTACATGTTAGTTTATCAAGGCAAGTAGTCTGTCTGCGTAACTCCCAACTGTGGACCTATCCACATGGTAGCCAGAGATTAGCCTGTTATTCTTTGTCTGTGCACCACACAGGCCTTTTCAGCACTAGAGCAATGGCATTCTTACAGTTGGTTGCTACCAGTACATGGCTACATCCTTTTGTATTTCGGTGTTGTACTCCTACATAAGGGTATGCTTCCGGAACTCCTTCCAAAGCTATTTGAACAGTGTGCAACAGCAGAAAGGCTGCTATGCCTCTGTGTTTCTGCCTCTGCCAGACCTCTCAAACACTCAGGTACATATTTGAACAGAATCAGGGAAATGTAGAGAAAAAGTTAGGGACACCTTTAAAATATTAGAGACATTAAGTTGAGACTTTGAGAGAACCAGAGCATATGGATTAATACACCTTTTCTGAAGTAAAAGAAGTGTCTAACTCTTAATTATTGTCATTACTCATTACGTGTAATTCACCACCTCTGGCCAAAGTCAGTAGTTTTCGGAGGGATTCAGAAGGACAGAGCTAAATTTTGTTTCAAAATCAGGGACATCCCTGAAAATTAGGGACAGTTGGGAGGTATGGCCTCTGCCCTAAACAGATATGCCAGTGTTTGTCCTGTTGTGATACTGTGAGGGGGTTGTAAAGTGATGGTGTAACATTATTTCCTGCTAGAATGGCTGCTTCTCTTATCACAGTCATGTAATGTAATCCCACAACAACTGGTGGTAACGATCCACAGAACAAGTTGTGTGGTATGGCATTCCTAAGACACAACAAAGCACTGAAAAGGCACCCACTGGTAATCCGAAACACCCAAGATGCAGGAATCACGAACCAAGTGCTGAGTAAAGTTTTAACAGTTTCAATAGTAAAACAGCTCACCAGCTCGAAGTAAAAGTACAAACACTTCCAACATGTAAAGTCAAGCGCTTTCACCCGGGCCCTCCAAGCCTGGGAGGGCCCGGGTGAAAGCGCTTGACTTTACATGTTGGAAGTGTTTGTACTTTTTACGCTGAGCTGGTGGAGCTGTTTTAATTAAAAAACTTTTACTCAGCACTTGGTTCGTGATTCCTGCATTTTGGTATGGCATTCCTATTTTTCCTTTACATTCACTCATTCTGATGCATGGTATATTTATTTCAGCACCAACTTGTATATCTACCGTGGCTTAGTGGTACTTCATGCCGTGTAGTGTGTACAAGGTCCAGGGTTCGAGACTGACAGAGGTGTTTTATTTTGCTGCTGAGCAGAACAAGGGCCCTCACATACATAGTGACTAAGGCACTTTTAAGCAGTTGTAAGCAGGTTTGCGCAGGTTTGCGTGATGCTTAGCAATGCTTAGCTAAGTGCAAACAAGCGCACACTCGCGCAAACCCGCTAACTACTGCTTAATAGTGCTTACTCCCGCTAACCCCTGCACTCATTTCTTTGAAAGAAAAGAAAATGGGGAGATAGGAAACTGGTGAAAAAGGGGCACAAACAGGGAAAGACATTAGGGAAAATAGCTCAGAATGTGCAGGACTGGTGTAGGGAAGGTCCATAGCTACCCATTTTTTAACAGCAACAGCTGTGCATATGGAATAAATTTGGAGGTAAATATGAAACCTTCAACCCCTGAGAGAGCAGTGAGGACAACAAAGTATGTTGTAATGCCAATTAAATTACATTTTATGTGTCCAGGGGACATGTGTGCAAAATGGGCAGCTATGTATAGGGTGTAATTTTTTTTTGGGAGCAGATTGCCCTTTTTTTTTTCAGGTGAGAGTGGAATGTGGGGTAGGGGAAATATGTATATTTGGGGAGGTAGGTTGGGGAGGTAAACAGACAAGACAAACAAGATGCATACAGGGGCGGAATATGACACATGTGGTGGATGATCACCATTGACGGGGAGGGATGTTTGGAAATCGCAAGCCCATGAGCCCATAGATGGCAAAAGTGGAACTGAGATACCCACCCATGGGCAGTCACCTCTGCACCTTCACAGCCCAGAGGGTGGCTGTGCTGGGGGCTGTGTAGGAGGGGCAGGCTGACCCGGGAGTTGCGCCACTCGTGCCTCAAGCTGGCATAGAGGTTCTGCAAAAGAATGCTCGATCTCTCTACGCACCACAGCCCGGACCGTTCGAAGGGTGAAATGTGGCCCTCCTCTGCTCACGCTTGCACAGGGGGCTGATCCCCATCCCCTGCAGCGCTTCCACCCAAAGATGGCACAGGGCCAACTGAGGAGGAGGTCCCAGGCTGGGCACCGGCCCTGCTGGTGCCAGGTGCCATGGCCAGCTGAGGTGGGATAGGGGGGTCCGCTGGGACCGGCCTTCCCATACAAACTATGTTTTGGAAAATTTAATAAGATATGGGTTAGTAACAGTCAACAGCATTCCCACTTAGTTATAACAGCATGCAGAAGTATTCCCATTAACCCAACACACCAGAGTTTCAACAGTTGAAAAGCAAGCATAACACATGCATATATAAAACAATAGTGGACATTACAACAGCATGCAAGTTTAATTGATGGAAACAGGCCACCAATATTGTTGTATTTCAACAGGGCACATGCATATAAATGAATGCAAATATTTATAAACCAATAGGACATATGTCCCAACAAATGTTTTGAGATTAGACATACCCACTGAGGTGTGGAATTGCATTTTTATGTACATACAGTAGGGTGGAAAAGATAGTTTAATTAACAATTTATATATCCTTCTAGTTTACACTACATTCCTATTAACTGCAGTTATGTCCCTTACATGTATTATTACACTACCCAATGTCCTTCTTTTGTGCAATTGGATTTTGCTAGATCATTATATACATGAGCTGTATCTGACATACAAACTGTCCAGGATGCAGATGTTACTGCTACATATTTTGAGAGTTGCTCACACACACTACTGCTGAGATGGTACACTCACAGCTCTACTTTCATATAATTATCTAGATATGTTCAGGTGAAATTATCAGTTATATGTTAACAGCTCCCTACATTTCTGGCAGCACACTGACATTTCTGGGGAACACAATACCAAGCTACTTGTGTGCCAGATTAACCTGTACATGCTGGGCATGAACCAACAGTTAAGGGCTGTAAATATGCATAAAAGCTACTGGCACTCCCTTCATCCACTTTATATGGGCCTACCCAAGTGTGGGTTAACTAACACTGCTTAACACAACAGTACTATTTCTAAAATGCAACAGTACAACAACATATCAAAGAAAATCACACAGACACCCTCCAGGAATTATACTTTTATTAGAGATTTATTGCACGTTTATTTATTGGGTTAAAACACTATTTTGAAGGCTCTCTCATTTATTTTATATAACAGTACATGCAGAATAATTACTAACCTGCCTGGTGATGCAGCCTATCTTCATGGGCTTGCTGATTTATAGCCCGGACACCTGCAGCTGTGAAGTAAATGCAGTGATAATGAGACATACCTATCCATAGTATAGACAAGAATAGCAATTCTTAAATACTTAATACAATGGCTACTTACTCAGTACTGGGGCATTTGCCATCCCACGGGCCTCCTGGATCCACTGGTCCAGTTGATCTTCCTTACGTCGCTTCAGGTCAGAGTAATGGTGCCTGACCTGCTCACCAGTCCAAGGAACCCAGTGGCACTGGTGAGATCACAAGCTAGACAGTTCCAGGCCTCCGTTTTGTATTGGGTGCCCTTGTACTGGCCCCACAGGAGTCTTTCCTCATGATTGTGGACAAGGAGCCAAATCATTACTTTAGTCTCCTCAATGCCCTAACGTTGCGCTTGAAATCAAGTGCCTTCTCCAACATCAGCCATGCTGACTGCAGAAGGGAGCTACAACCAGTTATGGCAAGTATTCCCACCTGTGGAGCTTAAATATGCCTCATTTCTCACACTTATTTGTGATTGGCCAGTTTTGAAAAAACTCAGCTGTAGGCACACCTGCTTAGCTGATGTTAGCAATGTTTAATATTCCTTTGATAGATATGTGTCTGTTGAAAGTACATTATTATGAAATGCTGTCGTGGCTTAGTGGTTGTGTACTGTGACTATAGTGCACAGTATCCTGAGTTTGAGTCCTGTCACTGTTTTTTATTTTCCTACTAGCCAGACCTGAATGGTTAAGGTACAGTAAAGGAGGTGTGGCCATGTTTAGCCGACTTTGCTCAACTTTGCCCGACTTTGCTCAGCATTGCTCGATGTTGCCTGACGTTGCCCAACATTACGCTGGTTAGTGCGGTGCGCAGCTACACGCAAACACGTTCTGTTTGCGCTAGTTTGCACAATGCGCATCTCTTCGCAAAGACATTGCGCTAGTTAATGTAGTGCTCAGCTACGAGCAATTAAATATAGATATGCTCAATACTGGTAAAATATGCTTAGCAGTGCTTTAAATTGCTTAAAATAAGTTTCTCATGTATCAGTATGCATAACCATTTCACCTACCTATATATATATATATGTATATATATATATATATATATATATATATATATATATATATATATATATATAATTCGTTCACTACTACATATAACATTTCAATGCTTTTTGCAAAACTTTAATACATGTCAGGAAATATTTTTGTATACAGATTTCCAACAGAAAATGAAAAGTGTAGAGGTGGGACTCGAACAGAGAATGTCTCTTCTTTGTGCGATGGCTCTAACCACTACGCTATCGCTATTTCACTTAATTTGCATATATTTTTCTTATTATCCTCTTCGGTATCTAAACTGCTAACTGTAGCTAAGCAATGGGCAAACCCGCGCAAACACGTGCAAATACGGGAAGCTATATCGGAAATAAAAAAAAAAAAAAATTTCTTTTACTTTTTATATTTGTATGGGGTTTACTATATGGGGGAGTTTAGTGTTAGAATGTACACATGTGAGCGGACTCGCTCATGTAACTAGACATTTCCTAAGTTTCAAACTTGCAGGGGCGTGGATTTTTGGAATGATCAGCAGTTCGTCACACCCCCTGCACTCATCCATGCTCCATGTAAGTTTTAGAGTTGAGGCGGTGCGCCCTCATTAATATGCATGACGCACTGCCGTCTTACTCTTAGACTGGCTCTTTCATGTAAGACTAATTTAGTCTTACACTGAAGATTAGTGAATCCTGGGGTATGTCTTTTTGTTTTTTTCTTAGAGTACTTCCTCAGTAGTGTCTTTTTCAGACTATTGTTTCTTTATCTAAGTATTGTTTTCATCTGAACTGTTCTACTAAAGACTTTAAATTTTATCTGTAACTTTTTAAGAGTTTTTCTAGTGCAATTATTTTTCTTTCCATTATCTTCATTATTGTTCTAGCTATATATCCTCTTTGTGGACATTCTGGATTTGTTGCCATTGGCCTATTTTGTTATGGACTCAGAGCACGGCCTTAACCTGTGATAAGGATGTTTCTATGTTCTGAGTATTCTATGCTTTCTTTTTCCCCCCTAGTCCTGGCACAATGCATACACCAGGAGCAGGCTCTTTTTGTGCTGGGATATGTATGCAAAATCTTCTTTTTTTAATTACATTTTTTTAGTAACCTGTCTCTCAATGACATATAAAATGCAGTCATTATACCAGTAATGTCTTGGTGAGATTTTGTACAAACAGGACTCATCACATGAAAGTATTCACCAAGACTTAAGGATGAATTCAGTTCCAGCAATATTACTTTCCTTTCTTTTCCTTGCTGATTTCATCTCTTCATCATTAGGCCCTGATGAAGGGGAAAGAGAGTATAGGACCCATAAACACCCATAAATGGTGAAGTGATAATTAATTAAGGATTCTATGCAAATGTTTTCTGTAGCCAATTCTACTATGGGGATGACTTGTGTTTACTTTTAAATGGAGAAATATATTTTGATTTGTCAGCTACTCCAGTGTTTAAACAGAGTAATTATTTATCATTTTCTGACTGTATATGTATATATATATATATATATATATATATATATATATATATATATATATATAAAATTGCATTTTGTATTTCCAAATGATAACTTGACATTTCTTTTGTATGTATTCTGTAAAGCAAACACACATTTCCATTTCTTTGAGACAGAAAAAGAGAAAATATTTTAATTCATATGTGTATACATAGCATGATTAGCTAGGCATATATGCTCTTTTGGAGGACAACTGGAAGGGCACTTGGTGGTTAAATGATCTGTTAAGTGATGCTTAATATTCAAGGGTAGGTGGGCTAGGAATCAAGCTGATCGGGGTGGGCTAAGAATCAAGCTGATCTAAACAAGGCAAACTCATTCACTGTCTGTTTTGTGCTGTCTATAGTAACACTGCCAAGTTTGATTTTTTAGTGCATAGTATACATGGAGAAATTCTGTACTCAAGTGATGTATTAAAAAGGTGCTGTATATCTTTGGATATGACAGCAGAACGTGCCCAAATCTGTACAAGCACAGTTCAAAAACTGAGATATTATGCTTGAATTAAACTCCAAATTCTAAATTATTTATCAAAAGAAAACCAAATTTGTGCAAAATATTAAGGTATGAATACAGCCAGTATCACTTGAACCATCTTTGCTCTTCACTTTAGCAGAGAATGTTAAAGCAGTTGTGAATCCTTAGGAATGACTTTTACTGTAATCCATACCATTGATGAGATACGCCTGCTGATCAGTGGCAATGGTACCTTACAATACCTCTTCAAAGTGATTTTTCACATCCTTACCCGGTTAGAAGTTTGCAATGAAATTTGCATAACTGCAGTGTGTAAACCAGCATTACTCACTAGTTAGTGAATGGTGAAAAATGGACTTGCCATGCATTAATCACCATGGCTCAGCAAAAGAAAACCTCCACAACTTGAGGAACCTGTTATTTTTGAAAAAATATCAACACAAAAAGGTTAAATCATAAGTCACACCACTTGTTAAAATATGTTTCAGAGGGAAGAACTGGTACAGATCATACATTCCCCATGTCACAGTTGCTAGTGTTTGAATATATTTTGAAGGATTCAAGAGTGTGTGTGTGTGTGTGTGTGTCCATGTGTGTAAAGGAAAGTGTGTGTGTGTGTGTGTGTGTGTGTGTGTGTGTGTGTGTGTGTGTGTGTGTGTGTGTGTGTGTGTGTGTGTGTGTGTGTGTGTGTGTGTGTGTGTGTGTGTGTGTGTGTGTGTGTGTGTGTGTGTGTGTGTGTGTGTGTGTGTCCTACAATAGTCTGGCATCCTGTTCGGGTACATTTCTCTGCAATAAAACAATAGCCTCCAACTCCTGCTCAGTTCTAAATATGATAAAGTAGGTACTGCAAAATGAATGCATTAATGTTCCTGGATAGTAGGCTTATGACACAGAAGGAGGATAGCCAATCAAACAACTTACTGCCAAGAGTGGGAGGAAGAAATTTAATGTCTCATTTTCTTTTTTCTTTTCTCTCACAGAGGATTTTAGGGGGTCTGTGCTATACCACTGAGACCTAGGGGCTGGCTGGTTGGTGAGAAAGGACCTCACAAGTACAAGCCTGACATTACACAGATGCATTAGGTGTAATTGAGCATAGTGATCTGGTTAGCCAGCTGTGTCACTGCTCTCCTCAAGTTAGCTATGAGGAGGAAAAATAAAGATAGAAGGTTAATTCTACATTACTTGAGTGCATGAGGAGTACAATATTGGAAAAAAACAAAGAGTTCTGTACATTAAACTGTAGCACATTACTTGCTAGAAATGTAACAAGGGCTGTGCTACAGTTTAAATACCACAAATGGAATTCTGAGTACTCCATCACTAACTGCTACTGCATATCAGTATTTATTTCTGAATGGTATTAGTGCAACTACTTTCTGATCATCCATCTCCTGATTGTACCCTCTGACATCCAGCATCTGGGCCAGCTGCCCCTATGTTTCTGTATTACACTCAAAGTAGGGGAGTGATTAAAGAGAAAATAGGTCTTCATAATCAAAGGGATGGGATCCATGATAAAGAGGCCTAGGCCTTCATAAGTGATAGCTAGGTGCTAAGGAAGACACTCAAAAAGAATATCTGATGAGAAAACGCCAGATTTGTCCTGATTGGAGTGCTTTAGAGTCACTCCTCCCAGATGGCATCTTAGTTTTGGATTGCTAGCATCTAACTAAATTAGCTAAAATGCTTTATACTTCCATGCATTAAACCTTTCCCGCTTTTCAGTCCATTCTGCTGGTCTCCTGATTTCCCTTTAAGGCTCCTATCCCCATCTTTTCCATTTCCTGCAGTGGCATCTATAAATAGGATAATCCTGTTATGCCTGACCCTGTGATGCTTGCTGAAAAACTCCAAACTACACTAAAACCAGGTAATATTCCTTTTAATTTTTTAAAGACAACAGTGTATGACAAATGATGTTTTGTGACAAACTTGTTCATAGGTTCAAAGGTGTGTACTAGGCTAATGGCCCTGGGGCCTTTACAAACCTTGCCCGTAGAAGTGCCCTGGCATCGTGCTGACCGATGTTAGTTCCCAGTGCCTCATCAAGCAGAGCCACTGAAGTGGTCCCTGGGGTGAACATTCTATTTCCCATCCACTCATCAAGATTTCTCTTGTGCCACCAAACGTAATGAGAAAAAGCAATATATGGCCCCTTTTTCTGTGCTTTATTATGTTTAGTATACTTCAGTTATTTCACTACACTTCACATATACTCATAGACATGGGTGGAGTCAGGCATATGCTATATACAGATTAGTGTATATTTAAAAAAAATATTTCATGGAATGAGATGTATATATTTTATTTATTTATTTCATGACTGATATGTGGTTCCTAGGTTCATAGGTAAATACTAAGCTAGCTAACTTTGTGGCCAATTTTAAGTCTAGCCAATTTCCCTCAATGAGAACCAAACCCTGTACCTCTTGTCTGTGAAGTAACACCTTAACAATTATGCCAAACCCAAAATATTTGTACTCCATGGGACTGTATTTGACCACTGTGAGATTCGAACTCCTACCTAACCAAGTACACTAACTGGAGAACTCAGTATTTAATGCAAGCACCATGGCATGAGTCTGTGCAGAGTTTAATTAAAAAAAGAAAAAGATGGCATATTTATCATGATTTATGGTTTGATATATATATAGCCGAGAGATAGTATGCAATACTAAATTAGGCATAACAATACATTGGAGATGGGATAGCAATAAAATAGAAATACAAGAAGTACATTGAGATGGGGCAGATGACTAAACATTTTTACAAGTAGAAGGTAAACGTTGTATGTACAATAGAATAGAAATAAAAGTAGTATATACATTGAGATAAGACAGATGAATAAACATTTTTTACATGGTAGATGGTAAAACATTGTAGGTACTGTTGACTATTATATTAATATCATAGATGGGAGGCATACTTAGGGTTGGGATGGTTTACTATTAAAATATCGCAAATACTTTGTTTTTCCAGTCATAACAGTGAATATAATGCTCAAATCTTAATGCAAGCACCATGGCATGAGTCTGTGCAGACTTTAATTAAAAAAAGAAAAAGATGGCATATTTCTCATGATTTATGGTTTTATATATATATATATATATATATATATATATATATATATATATTTATAGAAAAAACACAACTGGAGGAAAAGGTACCTATAATGAAACTAGTAACCCAAACGATAAAGCACCAGAGAGGTCGGAAATAAAATAAAAATTGTATACACAAACACTCCGTGGATCAGACAGCACTATTTATTCAGATATTTTTTTATTTCCGACCTC
>NC_056734.1:578278121-578283121 GCF_019279795.1 Protopterus annectens | reverse complement strand
ATGAAAGAGGGAATGGGAGGAAGAGAGTGAGGGAAAGAAAACGGGAGAGAGGGATTGTTTGAGGTAGATGGAGAGTGCAGGAGAGATTTCAGGGAGGAAGGAATAGCAATCGAGAGGGAGGGAGAGACTGAAGGAGTTATTAGACTGCACTGGGGAGGAGATAGCCGGGATCAGTGCATGAGCACTGCCAAGAGTTATACATATGCTGTTTTAGTGAGGTTTTGAAGGCTACTGGGTTAGAGGTACTTCTTATAGGCAGTGATTTACAAGCTTTTGCTACATAGTGAAAGCATAGGCTTTGTCCAGTTGTTTTAGTGGGTTTGGAGATAGCGAGGTGTTTCTTATCTTTAGTCCTAAGGGTTCTGTTTAGGTTGTAAGGTTTGATGGCATTAATTAGAGCTAAACAGGTTAGTGGTTTGTACCATGTTGTGGAGTGTTAATAGTTGGATATAGAGTAGGTGATTGGGGAATTCTAGCCAGTTTAGTTTTTGTAAAGATGTACAGTGTTGTGTTCTATTTTTTGAGTTGGTGGCAAACTTGGCCACTTTATTGTAACACTGTTCCATTTTGGATTTAGTGGAGATCTGTAAGTTGGTAAATATAGTTACGCCGTAGACCAGGGAGGGCAGAAGGAAGGTTTTGGTGAGGGTAGTTTTAGTAGAAGATTTTCTGGAGTGTTTGCTTCTGTAAAGAGTGCCTACTTTCTGGTGGGCTTTCTTTATATTTTGTTGAATATGGAGATCAAACTTTAAGTGATCATCTATGGCAACACCTAGTAGTTTAATGTGGTGCACAATTTCAATACTGGTATTGTCAGCAGAGTGGATTTTGAAATTATTTAGATTAAGAGAGTATTTTTTTCACTGGAAAAGTAGCAGTTTAGTTTTAGGGTTAAGAAATAGCTGACATTCAGTGAGCCAGGATTCTACTGCAGAAAAAGTTTGTTTTGTGATAATGAGAATTTGGGGTAGCGGGGGGTGAAGTGCAGATTATTGTTGAATCATCTGCATATTGTATGAGTGATCCATTAAAGGAGGCAGTATATAGGTCATGTGTAAATATGATGAAAAGTAGGTGTCTTAGGATAGATCCTTTTGGGACTTCAGTGGGTTTTGGTAGAAAGGGGGAGATAATGTTTAAATATTTTACTGCTTGTTTATGATTAAATAAGTAACTTTGGAACTGTGTTAGGGTTGGAGGGGTTGGACCAAAGTTAGAGAGCCTGTTCATGAGTAATGAATGTAATATGGTATCAAATGCCTTTGAAAGGTCAATAAATTGAACAGATACAAAGCACTCTGTATCTCCAGCTCTGTTTACCGAATCGGTAAAGTCTAGGAGGGCTGTTGATATGCTAAGACCAGGATTGAAACCATGTTGTGTGTTTGTAAGAAGTTTGTTTTGCTGTAAGTATTTCATAAGATGAAGATGAATACATTTTTCCAATATTTTGGAGATGGGAGAAAGTATGGCTATGGGTTGAAAACTTGGAAGTTCAGTAGAATTACCTCCTTTGTGAATGGGGATGATATGGGACTTTTTGCAGAACCATGAGGCAGACACAAAAAACAAATCAGTTACTCTATATGCTCCAGGTCAGCGCCATAAAATAGTATAGTCAGTCCATTCACTGTTACAAGCTGAGAGGGTATGCTAACAGGGATTTACATAGTTTTACTAAAACCACAGAGAAGAACTAATAAGACAACAGTTTAGTACTTTGGGAGGAGAGGAGCCTGGACTATAGCGTCCAAGTAATGTGCACACCACTACCTTACAAATGATTAAGGTTTCTTTTAGTTGCAACTTAGAAATAAATGGAACTTGGGTAGGACATATGCTGCAGGCACTTTGCTTATGTTGCTGTTGATGCCACAAATGGTCTGTGGGAGAAAAATTCCAGCAATCAGCACAGGTTGGGGGAAAGACAGGGGACTGTAAAAGAATAAGAAAAAATAAACAGTTTCAGAGAGGGGATTAGAGATTAGACTTTAAGAGATAACAGTACAGTATCAGACAAGTAGATCAGGAAGTGGTCTAAAAGTAGTGTAGCAAATAATATACAAAGTGACTGAATGTGACTCAGTTTAAATATGAGATCAATGTTAAAAAAAAAAAAAATGGCGACCAGCACGTATAAACTATTTAAATGCTAGAGCATTGTTATCAACCAGCATATATGCAAGCAGCAATTAATATATATATATATATATATATATATATATATATATATATATTGTGTGTGTGTGTGGCCAGAGGTGTCGGAAGCTGTTGAGGACTTGGGGGGGGGGGGGCAGAGGACGAGAGGGGCACTTAGTGATCTAAAAAGGGCAACTTTTGAAAACTATTTACTACCACATCATAGATACAAAATCAACAGGCATGGCAGACACACACACACACACACACACACACACACACACACACACACACACACACACACACACACACACACGCAAAATCAGCAGGCATGGCAGACACACACACACACACACACACACACACACACGCGCAAAATCAGCAGGCATGGCAGACACAATCAGCACTGGGCAGCAGGCATGGCAGCAATGATCAGGGCAACTCTCAAAAGTCTCGGGCAGCAATGATCAGGGCAACTCTCAAAAGTCTCGGGCAGCAATGATCAGGGCAACTCTCAAAAGTCTCGGGCAGTAATGATCAGCGCAGAGCAAACAAAAGAACAAATCTCTCCTACCGGCATGATTCTGGCTCTGGCAGCACCAGTGAAAACAACACCAGCATAACTCCTGAAACTCTCTTTACTGACAGCCAGTTTAGTTAGTTTAACTTCCATGCTCAAATCCACATTAGTATACAACATATGGGTCCTCCAATAAACAGCAGATGAAAGTTCAGAAACAAAACTGCAGTCTACCAATGACCATTCCCATTAGTTGAAGTAACATACATTTTATATATATTTATTTATTTACACACACACACACACACACACACACACACACACACACACACACACACACACACACACACACACACACACACACACACACACACACACACACACACACACACACACACACACGTATGCACCCCCACACATTTTATATGTATATATATCATAGGAGGTTACTAGGCTAATGGGCCTGGGGCCCTTACAAGCCTAGCCAAGAATTTATCCCCAAAAAAGAACCCTCAGTCAGCACCTGTTGCCCCTGTTAACGAGTTCAAATGTGGAACCCCTGCGACATGCATCACTCCCCTGATATTGTTGGGTTTTGGAAAAGAGGTCAAGTCCTATTAGGTATCCCAGGGCATCCCATTATAGTCCCATCACTGAAGAGTACAGCAATGATGTTTGCAAAGGCATAGAATGTAAACAAACCAGTGCACATTGGCCATATGAAATTTATACTGCCCTTGCAACCAATAAGTTCCTAAATCAGTTGGTAACATCATCTTGCTAATTCAGCGGCTGTCAAAATGCAGACACATCTTTCTCAGAACTATTTATAAAGAACCAAGTGGGCACCAACTTCCTCAGAAATGTTAGCATGCTCATGACGATGCATAAAACCAGGTCATACACATTTTCAGGACTCGTTACCATTTAGTCCTATGATGTAATTTGTAGGTGTTCTGCTAACAGAAGACAAAAAAGTCACCCTGTGTTTAAGTGTTTGTAAAGAATGGAAGATCTACAGGCATATAATCTTAATTACTTTCATAAGCCATTCATCTGAGGGTGCAGAAACATCACAGCACGTAACTTTGTTTGACAATCCCTATTCATGCAAAAAAGGCAAGCTGTCATTGCAGAATGTTTTAACTTTATTAGTGTATGTTCATTTTAAAAACTACATAATAGATCCTTACAGGAAGTCAACTCCCCTTCATTTCTATAGGAACAAAACACAAAATGTTCTCACATGAAGTCACATCTGTACGAAAATGAAATGTTTAGCTCTAAGTGAATGCCCAACACGATTAGTTTATCCATCAGTTTTAATTTTTAGTAGCAGCAAATGTTTTTACACAGTACTTAAGCCACAAAACATATGTCTCCTGATGAAAGCCCCGTGTAATATGAAAAAATAAAATCTGTTGTAACTTTCTGGCTGCTGTATTGGGAAGCATCACTCCCTTTATTAGCCTGTTGCCAAAAAGTCAGAGGCACACAAATAGCATGAAAACGGAGTTGTCCTTATAAAGCAGAATGCACAGGGGAGAAGCTGTGCTGTTGGAACAATGAGGAAACATCAAGACTGTCACTGACCTTTTTCTTTGTTGTGGTTAATATGTCCGTTTCACCACTGGCTGTTTAATGATACGCAGGGATGTTCAAAATCCCCAAATGTAGGGGTAGTGCTCTCCTTTTGTTTAAAACGTCAACAAGAAGCGCAGGCTCCTGTCAACTCTTTTGATATTTTGTATACGCATTCAAATGAAAGGGTCAGACTTGTATTTGAAAAGGAAGTGCATTTATTGGGGTTAAGTTTATACTACTAGTGTGCTGTTAGTTACCCAGTCTGCATGATATCTTGTCAGAGTTTAAAAAAGTAAACTTAAAAAAAAAGTTTGAGTCAGAGGCCGAGGGTTGGGAACTGGAAAGGAACGTCAGTGCACACTATCTTAAACTATACATCCCTATACTTAACTATAAGGAAATAGTTAGCTGACAGTTTAATAACTAAATAAGAAACACGCTAATATACATTTAAAAAAAAAGTTTGTTTCAGAGGGTTAGGAATCTGAAAGGAATGCCATTGAACACTACCTTAAACTACACCTAACGATAAGGAAATAATTAGCAGTGGAGTTACATTGTGCTCCTGAACTTAGTTGTATAATGTCCTAGATGACCTAATCGCTAACGAATCAGCGAGTGCTCAGATGTAACCTTTGACATGCCCTGTGAAGGTACTCAGGGTTAATGAGTTAACTTCCATTCCGGATGGGATCCACGTCAGAGTGAAAACTTCACTTCATTAATTTTACAGTTGCAAGACCCGCCAAGAAAACGT
>NC_056734.1:578270621-578275621 GCF_019279795.1 Protopterus annectens | reverse complement strand
TGTTTTTATCCCTCCTAGAATTTGTGACTTTTTAAACAAAGTGAAGTAAAAAATGAGTCTGCAAACGCTGCTGTATTAAAAATGCAGCTGCTGTACATGAACAACAGGACAAAATATTGGTGCAGGCTGTCCATGACTGTCTTTTGACATTGTTGTATTTTCTTATCCTCCCTGCTTTACTAAATGTAATAACACTAAAAACAAAAATCACTCATGGTGTGGATGGAATGCATGAACATATTATTCTTAAAGGGGTGCTAACTGCTTACAGTCGATTGTTGTTATCCTCTCACAAACACTAATTCCCCTGTCTGTGCAACTCTTCCCTCTCCCCCTCTCCCTCCAGGTAATAAGGTTTGGCTCAACTGATCAAGTATAATAAATGAATGAAGCAGCCGTATATTTGTGGGGGGCCACAGATCTGTTATGTCGGATCAGTGTGTGTGGCTATACATGTATGCAACGCAGAGAGAACAGTGGTCATATGACACTGTTCTTTCACCCGCAAACTACTGCTGTTTCCTACTTCCCAGCCACATTATCAATTAAGTCACCTTTTCTTCTCCTGTAAATCCCTTAGTTGTAGTTTTAGTCCCAAGTGAAGGGCAAAGTCAAAGGCTTTATGGAAGTCAAGACAAACAACTTTAAATGAGTATCTTTTGTCATTCTCTGCTATAACTTAGTCATAAAAGCAGAGTCAGGTAGGACTGGCATGGATTATTTTCCACAAAACCAAGTTAATACTAATCTTGCATTTTTTCTTCTCTCTCTCTAACCTTGCCCTCAGTATCTTCCCCACAGCTTTTGAGGTCAGGATTATTTGTCTGTAATTTTCTGTATCAGTTTTAAATCTCAGTTGAATGGCACTGCTTTGGCCTCATGTTTTCTGGGACATTGCTACTGTGAGAGAGTGGTTGGTAAACTCTGTCAGGAGAGCTGTAAGTACATCTGGCAAGTTATTTAAGTTCTTAAGACTATGCTACCAGAAACTAGCACCTTATTTTCTGTTAACTCAGCGGTTAGCAACACAAAAGATGAAATGGGTCATTTCTTTAATTTTTAAGTGCTTAAAGAGCCATCATGATTTTAACTTCCTGGTTAGGAAAGTGAATAACAGAATGGGAAGGCAAATTGCTTTTTAATAAAAAAATGCTTATTGATGCATATAGGCAATATGCGTATAAACATTTTAACAATAGTAACATTGTTGTCAAGCATAGCCATATTGTTAAATTATTAATAATTGGGGTAGGCAAAGACCCAGATATGGCTAGAGAGCTATAGTTTTTAGACGTCTGCCTTAACTCCTTGAGTTTTCTTTCTATGACTTCCCTTGGTATGTAGTTGTATATCAGATGTCCTCCCTTTTCTCTTTTCTTATTTTTTTAAGAAGTAATCAAATAATTCATTGAGAATTTCTTTCTTTCACCATCCTAAGTTGATCCGTTTTCCTACTTGATCATTCACTGCTTAGTATGTCTTGCCTTCCTTCTTTCCTTAGCTAGATAAAGAATCCTTATTTGCCACTACTCCTGCAGCTAGAGATGCCTAGATTTGCCTTTGCTTTTACCTTTCTAACCATTTTCTTAGCTTTCTTGCATTACTTACTACATTTCCTTTCCTTTCCTACTCATGAAATACCCATTCTTTCGCATGAGTTGCCTCCTTAACCTTCTTGCTTAACCACATTGACCTCTTTCTTATCCTGGTCTTGCACATTTTCAAGTCCTTTTTCCATAACTGTTTGTGTTCTCTTCTTTATTTTTATTTGCAGGCTATCTGGTTCTTGTACTTGTCTCAAGTCTCCCATTCCATTCCCAAGATGTTTTCCTAGCTTAATGTAGTTTATCTTTCATTGATCCCACATTTTGGCTTTATTTGCCTGTTGCCTCTGTTACTACCACTGCTGGCCAGGGACATGGATACCGCTAGGCCTTGAACTTCCTTTATCCTTGCCAGGTACAGTTTTCTAGTATTTTACGCCCTCTGTGCCTTTGTTCTTACTGAATAAATTCATTTTGTCTTGTACCAGTAATACTTCATTTTCTTTCTATCTTTGATTTGAAAATAGAAATGCAGCCTTGTTGTTTCGGGGAGATTAAAGCCTCTGATCATAACAACTTTTTTGCTGTCTCATGACTTTTTTCCATTCCTTTACTTGACCCAGTGGTTGATATATGCAGTGAATTCTAGGTGGGGCAGACGATCAGTCCTTGGAAACAGTGGATTTTGCTCCATATAAATAACGTAACTAGTTGCAAAGAAAGAAGAAATCCATCAGATAAGTATAAGAAAAAATATCCCAATACATATTTTTTCCTTTATAGGAGTAGATAGTTTTGTGACCGATCTTTACAAAGCACAATGGCATTTTCCTTTACAGGAATATATAGGTTAGTGATTGCAACCTTACAAAAGGCAGAAACAACAGATATTAAACAAGAAAGAAAAAAACTTAGTTCATCAGATGAGTTACTTTAAATCTGCTAGGTCTGGATGACATTAGTTAAGCATACATTCTTATTATTCAATGTTAATGCATGGGTATTTTGTTTAAAACAGTTAATAATATTTCAGTTTTTCAGTTTAGCCACTAGAGGGCAGTGTACACCAAACAATTAGTAATCTTACTCTATTTTATATTGAGAACAAACCTACTAATTTAAAAATAATATAAGAACATTACTCAAATACTAGTTACTGAGATGTCTGTTTCTTTCAAAATTTATTGTATTAGTTAAGGTTATGAAGGGTGGGGTGAGTTTGGGTTTGAGATAATGTCTTTACCTCACATACACAGAATGCAAGTGTTTGATTCTGACCTCTGTTTATTGGCTAAGCTTGCAATAGTCTGCAAATTAGTAGCCTAGTATTTACCAGTGAATTAGTTTTGTTTCTTTTATCCCAGAAATGAGTTTTCCATTAGTTGAATCTTTATTTTTGATTTAGTTTATTATTCAGTATGATAAATTAATTATATAGAAGTTTATTTTCATTGTTGGTATATATTTGTTACTGTTTTGTTAAGAAGTAGCCTGGCAAAACAAGGGAACATTATGATTTAGTTAGATCACATGCATGGCATGGAATAGTATCCAACAAATGTGTTGTTAGATGACACTAATGATGCTTAAAACAAAACCAATTTATTGTTTTTTGACACTGCTATAAAAAATAAATGGATTTGACTGAACATTTTTCAGTGCTGGAATTTGTGCTATTTTCTTTCTCCTTATAGGAGTGCTTATATTAAGCAAAATGGCTAAATATCATCTGATTTGTCTACAGACTTCGTTCAACAAAACAAATGGTCGACAGGTATGCAAGATCAATAATCCCAGGGATTGAGGAATATGCACCTTCTATAGGTATTGTGCAGTCCCGGAGCTGATATAGATAATTAGCAGGGGGTGTTGGAGCCACCCCCCAGATAATGTAAAAAAAAAGGCAGTAGATTTCTTTTGTATGGTCTGAAGTTGTGCCTCTGAGCATGTGTGTTAGTGTGTCGATCTTTTATTATTATTTTTTTTTTCTTTTCTGGTTGGTTTGTTAGTGTGTGTGTGTGTGTGTGTGTGTGTGTGTGTGTGTGTGTGTGTGTGTGTGCGCTTTTATATATATATATATATATATATATATATATATATATATATATACATATATATATATATATATATAAATTATTAAGCACCGGCTCTTAATTTTTCCCTCTAGTCTGTCTTCTAGTCTAATAACTTTTGCTGACCTTCCAAATAACTCAACATCTCACAGTTTATGCTCCACTTAACAAAGAGTTCTACCTCCTATTAGTGTAGAGGGTTCATAGGTTCATAGGTTCATAGGTTCATACTAGGCTATCTGCCCGAGGGCATTTACAAGCCTAGCCCATAGTTTTGTGGCTTACGCCACCCCTTTAAATGTCCTGATTATGACTTAGGCTACATGAGTTTGAATGGTAGCTGGCATGGATGGGACAGGAGGATGGTAAAAATGAGGCATTGCCTGCCTATCTCCTTTGGGGAGTAGGGTGTTGGAATGTCCTTAGGAAACACAGGCAACTCACTAGAACCAGTTGTGATACCAGCACTGTGAAAAGAACTGGTCTGAAGTGGTTAGGCAGGAAATGAATGACACAGCAGCAAGTAGGTGAGGTCATTCCTTCTGTGGTATCATTTATAGCCATCTAGGGAAGTTCACTGTTATAGCAAGGTATCCAAGATCGCCAATGGGGTAACTGAGTGGATAAACCTAAAGTTGTATTTTTACTGATTGACAGTTTATCAGTTATTAATAACCATAATTTCTTACTTACAGTATATCAGTCAGCTACCTGACATATTTGTGACAGTAATATCATACTCAGTATTATGTTACCAGTGGATGAGTTGATATATTAATAAGTTGATTTACTGGCAGATATATAATTAAATACAAAGAGACCTGATTGCAAATAAGATATTGGCAAACTTGACTATAATGACACCTGACTGTAAATAAGAAAATTATAAGTAAAAAATCAAACAAAACAATTAATGGATTATTTGATATCTTTAGAATTCTCAGCAAATAAATGCATGCAGCTATTTAAATAACACAAATGATAGTTTGAAAGCAATTAATATTACATTTTTAGACTTATCAGAGATGCAACATCAAGTAAATGGCAGAAATATTATCATCAGCAAGAAGCATAATCATGCATAATTACAGAAAGAAGGCAAATCCTCAGCGACTGACCAAACTGATTTTACACTGTTCTAACATGAAAAATCCTGCTTATACTAGAAGACTTGCATATTGGCAGTGCAATGGTTTAGTGGTCCATGAAGGGTATGTCTTATAAACGTCCCAAGAGTTATGCATTTTCAGATGCACTTTAAATGCTACATCAGCATGTACTATTCAGTTGTTGCCCATGTAGATGCTGAACGACAAAATGGAATAAAACGAAATGGAGTGTTATTTGTCTGCATTTTTGCTGAGTATAGAAAGTCTTCAGTACT
>NC_056734.1:578115621-578265621 GCF_019279795.1 Protopterus annectens | reverse complement strand
GTAGAACAAAGCAACACATTTAGTTTTTTGCTAACTGGAACTTTTGCATCTTGGTAGCAAAGTTGAGGAGAGAGAGCAGTGCATTAGTGGTAAGAGTTTAAGGGTGTACTTAAGCTTGAGTTTGAGGAAATTCCTAGCTATGGTCTGTTGTGGCCTTGTAGGAATCATAGGAAAAACAAGACAACTGATTTTTGTAACCATTAATGCCTTGCCAGTACCCACCTTAGACTGTATTTGTGAATACTCATCCAGTGATCCAGTCCCCATTTGAAGATATATAATGTACTGTACTGCTTGATTAGCCGTGGGAGTCTGTTGAAAAAGTGGTGGAAGCACTGTGTAATGATCGAATCTCACCACCATGTTTTATTAATTTGCTGATGAAACTTTATAGTCCTGATTCTGGTATTTGTGGGACTTTTTGATTTGAGGAGATATATGAGATCCAGGACCACTGGGTCACTAATGACATGGAAAGCCAGGCAAGGCATACTTCTCCCCTCAAAAATCTTTTCTGGTAGTTTAAGGTTTTTAAGCTAATGATCTTCTCTGTAAGGAAAAGTATAGTTGTGTAAGTTGCACTTATCTATAACAGTAAATGTTCAAATTCCCGACTGCAGCAGTAGCCCATAGGCTATATGGGTTGTTTCCTGTAGCTTCAAAAAGATCTCTCCCCCACAACTCCTTCACTCTGGCTGCTGATTGGCTAATCCTAAGGAAGGAAATCAGCAGTCATACTGAAGCTTTCTTTGGAGCATTCTGGCCCATACAAAGAAAGAACAGCCTAGCAATCCTGAAATAATGAACCAATAATAACAATAAAGCATGTAAAGTTGAATCAAACAAAATCATACTTTATATCCCAACTACAACTATATACAAGAATAGTGGGATGAAGGGAGGGTACACCTACTGCAGCAGTGAGGAATTCAAACATCTACTGCTATGTGTAAGTACAACTTGCACAGCTGTACTGTGTTCATCATTCCCAGTGCTGCAGTAGCCCTTAGGCTTTGGTATTCAACCCATATAGCCTATCCATCCTGGGAGGAGGAAGGTTATGGATCCAGAAGCCCCCTGGATAATAGTCCAGGCAAAATTTGACTAGTACCTAGAAAAGGACTCCAGTTTGTATTGCTTTCTAAAAGTGCATTGAGAGGACCATGTATCTGTTTTGGAATGCCTCTAGAGTCCACACCTTTTCAGTATGATACTGAAAAAGATAAGGCTTTAACTAGAATGTGACTTGATACTGTCTGGAATGGATTTGCCAAGGTTGGAATAAAAAAAAAAAAAAAAAAAAAAAAAACAATAGCTGAGGATGTCTACTGGACAATGTCTGCTTAGGCACAGACATCCCTTTTTCGCCTGCTGATAAAAAATCTAGGTATTGGGTAGAAAACTGGGAAATTAATGGCTTGAGTCAAAGTAAACTCTGAAACAACTTTGGGTGTGAATGAGGGGATTTGTACTTAAAGACACCCTATCTCTATGGAAAATCAGATAGGGTTCACTCACCCTAGGTTAATAGTTTCATATGTGTTTACTAGGCTAACAACCACAAGTTCCTTTTTAAGCCTAGCCGTGCATCCCAAATCTCTGACAAGTTCTGAGGCTTGGGAGAGGAAACATTTGCAATCAGCGGCATGGGAGATGAACCATTTATGGGCTGCCTGTGTCCATTAGAGACATATGTGCTAAACCAGGGCTGAATTTCCTGTTCCCCATCCAATTATTTAAGTTACACTTGAATTGGGTTGGGGAGGAACTCTGCCTCACATACTTGTCTCTCCAGAAGGCCCTGTTTATATCACAGGCAATTTTTCAGTCTTCTGAATGGGTAATTCTGATGCTGTTTGTTATGAAGGCATGCAGGAGCTCCATCAGAGTGGGGTCTGACAATACCTTGTATGCCAGGCATAGATTTCCTCTCAACAGCCTGTAACATACAGAATACAGGGATAGAGCCTTGAGGCAGTCTGCCCTTGATGAAACCAAATTGGGTTGAGTCCAGCAGCTGGAGGTTTTCTATGTCATTATGATAATTTTTCCATGGCTTTGCATATGAGACTAGGGAGACTTATAGATCTATAGTTTCCAGAGTCTGTAGATGGCACACCTTTGTGCAGAGGGATGACTGTTGCTGTTCTCCATTCATAAGGCATGAAGCCTGTTTGGAAATTACCATGACAGCTCGCAATTCAAATACTATTCCTGCAGACGTCTGAGCAATTATGAGTACAATTTCAAGTTAAGAACCTTAAATCAGCTTGAGGGGTAGGTTCAAAAGATGACATAGTTAATTTCTCCAGTACATATCTGAGATCCTAAGGAGGAAAAACTATTTACAAAGAGGTCTCAAGGGTAACTTCTTTGAGAAACTGTTTTACAACAAACAGAGAAGAAAGAGGAGGATCCAGGGGAATACATGCTGTAATGACAGCAAGTTTAACTTTTATAGAGGAATAAGTGAGGCCAAAGGAAATAACTCACACAAATATTTGAGCAGTAGTGATTCAAAATCCCGGATGGGTCCCTGGTTATGGGTTAAACACCAACTAGAAAATCAATTCAACTTACCAATATTAGATTTTCTTGTAACAGGCTTTATTGCCTCCTTTACTACCAGCTGAACATCCTTCTGAAATATGTGCCTAAAAGGTATTAAAATTGAATAATCCAGACAATCAATTGAAGGTGATTGATACTGGGGTGTATCAAACACCCCTGTTTTGTGGGAGTAGATCCTGTCTCTGGCAAAGCTTGTGGTAATTGCTTTTGGCCAGTTCCATAAGAATGGAGAGCCTGGGCCAAAAGGGGATCACCACAATTATTTTTGGGTATCATTTTGAATCTTCAGAGTTACCCTGGATATCAGTGGAAAGGGTAGTGCATAAAGGAACATTCCCTTCCAAGGGAATGAAATGCATCTATTTTCCAGGTTTGCTTACAAGAAGCCCTGGAACCAAACTTGTTTAATTTTTTGATTTGAAAAGAGGGGAACAGATTTATTAGATCATTTCCTGAAAGACCCCCTCATGGTTCTGCTCAGCTTGTTTGCCACTAAGATTTGCTCTGATGCAATGTACGATAATTGGAGGGTTAAGGAATGCTGAAGAGCTAACCCCAAGCTATCACTGCCAAGCTGCATAGGGGGTACAGACTTGTACCTCCATACTTGTTTATATATTATATGACTGTGGTATTGTCTATAATCACTTGAAGAGGTCCTGGGAACTAAAGCTGATGCAGAGACTTCAAGGCATGGTCTGTCTGAAGAATTCCACAGACCTTGCACTTTTAGCCTTCTGAAAAATGGTTCCTAAGAAACACCTTTGGGGTCTGTGATGACAAATTGGTTTGGGATCTGATGACAGAAGCTGATATCTAGTTTGTGTTGTCTCAACAAATGCAGTTTACATCTTATAAAGCCCAAAACAGGAATTTGATGTTCCAGAGATTCAAATGCTGTGTTCATGCATTTTTGGAAACCACTGTATCTTTTTCATGTGTAGTCTGGCATGAGGTGTCATGACAATCATAGAAGCCATGAACCCTAGCATCCCGAGAAATTCTCTTTCAAAAGTCTGAAACTAATTGGAGAAGTTCAGGAAAAAATCCAGATAAAGATCCATCTTGTCTTACATTAAAAAGACCTTTTGAAGTGAAGAATCTATAAGGCATCCCAGAAACACAACCCTGTGAGAAGGAGTCACAGAGGATTTTGCAATATTTGTATGGAAACTCAGACTGGTCAAAAGAGACATAACTCTTTAATGACTCTTGACAGATATTTGGATAAAGACTGCAAAAAAAAAAAAAGCAAATTGTCTAAATAAGGAAAGATGTGAATGCTATTCAGTCTGCAATAAGCTATAACAAGGACTAGACATTTCACGAATACCCCTAGAAATGTATATAAAACAAAGGGTAATGCAGAGTACAGGTAATGTGAGCCAGAATAAACAGAACCTTAGAAATTTCCTGAAGCCTATGTCTATTGGAATACAGGAGTCGGCATCTTTCAGGTATACCATCACCAAGTAACTCGTGAGGAATGAGAAGTAACAAGTACGTAAGGTGAACACTTTGAACTTTGGACCTTTCATGTACAGATTTAGAAATGAAAGAACTAGTACTTTCTTTGGTACCAGAAACGTTCTGTAAAAAAACCTTTATCCCTTTGACTTAAAGGCACTAGGTTCTATGACTGAAGAAATAGAGGGAAAAAAAATCTGTCTGGTTTGAAGGGTGGGGAAGTTCCCCTCACAGAATGTTTTTCTATCCAGAACCGTATGTAACCCTCCTGCATCACTTTTAACACCCAGAAGTTTGAAAAAATCTTTTGTCAAAAGGAGAAGTTGAAGGACAGTTTTTGGGACAAATTTGTTGAGATATTAGCTGAGAAAGAGAAAAGAGGGTAAGAACTGCTAGCATAGTGATTCTGTACTGTTGATTTGTCCATTTTCTTTTAAAAGACCCCCCCTCCTCCATTTTATTGTTATTACTCTAAGGCTATCTCTTTTTTACATTTTGTTTGCCAGAAAAAAAGACTGGTTTTCTTTCTTTCTTTCTTTCTCTTTCTTTCATGTAAGAGGGAGGCTTATAAGACTCGTATTAGGGTACATGAAATATCTTAGAAACTTTCTGAATTCATTTCCATATTTTATTATATTGTTTGAGAAGCTGGGTATCAGAAAAGACAAACAATATCTCCTCATCTAAAGCTTTAGATTTACAAGATTTTGGGACTTACCTCAACAGCAAACTTTTGGTTATGTACCAAAGTAAATCTTTTCAATACTGTAGCAGCAGAAGCAGTGACCCTAGACACAGTATCTGCACAATCATACACACTCTTTAAAGCATGTTGAGATACCTGAGAAAAGATAAAACAGTTTGGTTCAGAAAGCAGATTTCTTTTTTGGGAGAGTGGAAGCCATTTTCCTCAGACTGTCCATATGACACCACAGTTTTCCACACAGATGACTAGTAATTCATAATTCTGAAGGCTAAATTAGAAGAAAATATTCTCTTACCCATATGGTTCAACATTTTATCCTCCTTTTCACCAGGTGGAGGGCTAGTATTGTGCACTAACCTGTTGCCAGTATGAGATGCAGTTGAAATGGCAGCTGGGAGCTGGGTCTGACCAGGTAAGAGAAAAGAAAGGAATCAGGCTGAGGTACCTTGTATGGCATATCTGCTTTTTACGGAGTGTCATCTGGGAATTAGGATGAGTACAGATAACATTCAACACATTCTCCAGGGTGGCAGTACAGGCGGGATAGGAGAGGAATGAAGAATATCCATTTGTGACATCTCAGTTCAGGGGGATATTCTATTTGTACCCATAAAAATACCAAATTTATCCTGGAAAGGTCTGATTAAAAGAAAATTTCTCTACAGGAAGATAAGAATTAAAGTTTTTCTCAGAATTAGCAGACTCTGTTTCCTCAGGAATAACTTTACAGGGAATGCCCATCTATAAAGGCTTCTACATACCAGGATTTCCTGCCTGTAGTGTCTGTCTAGCTAACCCGCGGTGGTGGTGCTGCGGTAGCATTGTCGCCTCACAGTAAGACGCTGTCTGGTTTGATTCTCAGCTAGAGCGTCTTCTGCGTGGAGACATGCATGAATGGGCGTACCTTTGTTGAAGGTTGTGCATCAGGCCTGGCAAGCCGTTACGTAAAAATCAACTGCCAATCATTAGCGGACCGGAGTTCCACTGTGGCGACCCCTAACCGGGAAAAGCCGAAAGACACAAACAAAAGTGTCTGTCTAGCTAATGCAAGGAACTCATCTTTTTAACAGTAATAATTTCATTAGAATAACAATGTTTAACTTGTTATTTTTTTCTTAATAAGAGTTTCAGCAGAAGAGAACCAACTTGAAGGAGGGATGACTGCTTGTCTAATGGTCTCTAGTCTTGTTACCCTGAGAAGAATCTCTTAGAGTTTCTCCCAGACTCTGAGAAGATGGATGTCTCATGATCATATCGGACAATGGAACAAAAGAAGAGGATGTGGATGACCCGTGGTTCATGCTGGCTGAAAAGACTACACATAGGAAGCCACAGATTTAAGTGAATGGTCTGCATAGACAGTCTGCAGCAATAACAAGGACTCCTTGGAAAGTTTTTTTTTTCTTTCTAGGTACTGTGCGAGAGTAGCTAGCCAGACCTGAGTAAATATCCATGCTGTAACTGGGGAAGAAGGACTAAAAGCCATAAGTATAGCTGGAGAGAGTCACTCGGAAGGTAAGTTGTCACTGACTAATCACAAGCAGCACACTTATGCTTGCAACACTTTCCCCAGTCCATTAGGTTATAAAAAGTAAAAATAGAACAGAATTCTTCTGTCAGCACTGTTCAAACAGGCGTGCACACACACACACACACACACACACACACACACACACACACACACACACACACACACACACACACACACACACACACACACACACACACACACACACACACTCTCCCTCTCTCTCTCTCTCTGACAGAATTAAAAATGGCAAGTAGGTTGTCCAAAAGTCAGCATAAGCATTATACTGACAGACAACTTCCTACCCATTTCTCTACAAACTTTACTGTTCCATAAAATTCAAAGTTTACACAAGCAGTACACACTTTTTCACAAAATTAGCCCCATATACCTTAAGAAATAATCTACACTAAAAATAGCGGTTCTGACAGAAAACTTTGATAGTGTGAAAAAAATACCAGGTTCCTTAAAAGGAAAATGACACTTTTAGTAAAAAAAAGATAAAATACTATTTTTATTAAAAGGGCAATAATTTCTGAATGGAAGGGTTCCCCAATGGGCACTTATCTCACAGAAATGAAGCTCTTAGCCAATTGCTGCTCCTGTAAAGCCTGAGAGACCTCTCTTCTCGAGATGTCAAGAATGTTCTGAGGATAGCTTCACTCTGAATTCTGAGGTCCTTCCTTGGAATTATACAATCAGTTGTCAGACTGAAGTAGTGGTAGTGGTGTGGGGGGTGAGGTAGATCTTTTTCAGGATAGTCCGTTGTTTCCTAAGCAGGAAACAACCCATATAGTCTAAGGGCTACTGCAGCAGTAGGAATGATGAACATCTCTGGGGTCTTTCTAGTTTGATAGGTCTAGAGAAGTACATCCCAAAGGGGACTTTGTAATCAATAATCAACCTAATTGATGCTGAATGTAAGGGGAGGATGACCTCTTTAGATCTGGATGATATTCATTTGGTAATTAGCTGCATTAAGTAGAAGAGTTTTCTGACTACTATTGTAACATAATGATCAAAGGTGAGGTGTTAACAACCCAAACTCCAAAGTGTTTAAACACATTCTCAGTTTGGAGTGGGCTGTTGACTGTGTTGTATGCTAGGAGGAGGGATTCTTTACCAAATGTGACAGTATTGCACTTTTTAGCATTTAATAAGAGCCCATTTTTGGTATACCAGGTATTTACAAGTGAAAGTTGTTACTCAAGGGTTTTGGCATCAGGGGGCACTTGATAAGGACTCCTAGTTTACAATTATCTGCAAACTTGGTTGGCCAGAGGTCTTGGTCCATGGTCTGGAGACAAGAAGTGTAAATGACAAACAAAAGATGTCCCAGCACTGAGCCCCGTGGGACACTACTGGTCATCTTCATATTCTCTGATAAGATACCTACTATCTGCACCTTGTGGGTTCTGCCTTTTATCCAATTTCTTATCTATCTTGCTACTTAGGGGTCTATTTATAATGCACTGAGTTTACTAACTATGCTAATAAGGGGACTGGTGTCAAACACCTTGGCTAAGTCAAGTTACTCTGTGGGAACAGCATGTGTTAACCTTTCAAAGAAGTTAACCAGATTCATTAGACAGGATACACCATTGACAATGCCAAACTGCTGTGTGTCTAGCTTGATAAGAATTCTAATATCATAGTTTTTCAGGGGTCTATATCAGAACAGCAAAGAGGCGTTTAATCGAACGCCTCTTCGTCGACACATAAACAGCGAATGCACTAAAGTGTGAATGCTCAAAACAGCAATTTCTTTCCCTGGGAAAGAAATTGTTTGGCCTTCCCCATGTGTTTGCCCCTTTCCCCACTGTAGTGCAATATCGGAGTTGGTATAATTAGTTAGGGGGTGTGGGGGGGGGCGAACCCCTCCACATTGTTATGTTTGAAAGTGTGTGTGTTTGTGCTACCGATTTCTTTCCCAGGGAAAGAAATTGGTGTTCTGAGCGTTCGCACTTTAGTGCGTTCGCTGTTTATGTGTCGACAATTAAACACCTCTTCGCTGCTCTGATATAAACTTGTTTTTCAGATCAGCTGTAATATGTTCCATGGCTTTGCAAACATGACTTGTCAGATTGATGGGCCTATATTAACCAGCGGGTTTACTATCAAAATGTTGAATTGCGGTTCATCATTTATTCAATTACGTGAAAATAAATGTTGACAATAGAAATGTTATTTATTCAAAATGACGACAGTGGTAATGTTAATTCCCAATTTGATATTAACATTGCCTAGGTTACCTTAACCTACTGTGAAGTTTCTACTTTTGTTTTTCAGGGGGTAAGCCCCCCTGTACCTCCACACCCCCTGCATGTTATATATACAAACTCCGAGATTGCACTACAGTGAGGAAAACTGATCTCCACTGTAGTGCGATATCCAGTCAGAGTGTCTCATATGAGCAAATGAACACTAACATTCGCTAAGGTGGATTCAAACATTTTCAGATCAGCATTGCTGAAGCTGCAAACTATGCATTCGACCATCCCAGTTTCATGTAACTGCTGTTCAAAATTTTGAAAGTAAACCTCCCAGGGTCAGGGGTGATGCCACCCTTGAGGAGTGGCATCACTACTGCTGTGTGCCAACCTCTGGGACAAAGCCAGTGGCTAAACTCAGGTTAAATAGTTTAAGAATTGGTTCTGCCAAGGCTTGTTTAGTACTGTTTATTAAACAGCCAGGTATGTTATCAGGTCCCATGGAGGAAGTGTGTTTAGTTATGGAGAATACTATCAATACATGTTCATATGATAGGGGTTTGAAAAACTAAGGGATAAGAGGGCTTTAGATAGTCATCTCTGGGGTAAACTCTGCACTGAATTTGTTTGCTAGTATAATGGCAGTTTCTACTGCATTGGAATAGGTGGTGCCATTATGAATAAGCCCAGAGCACTGTTCACTGTTATTTCCTAATTTCCTAATGTAGCTAAAGGATTTGCAATTGGCCTTAGCTTCAAATGCTAACTTATATTTGTGGGCTGCTTTAGTAGCTCTAATAGTATTTTTCAAGTTTTCAGTCAATCTTCAGAAGTTATCCTTAATATGAGGGTCTTTTGATAGGTTGTATACTTTAAGATTTTTTGTTTTTTTATTGTAGAGTTTATTTATGTTGGTGGACCACTATGATGGTTTGTTTTAAATTTTCCATTATATTTAGTTCAGATTGAGACTGCCAGGTCTGTACATTTATCTAAGTGGGCATACAATGCCTTTGTGAAGCTACCTGACATGGGAACGTCTGGGGTGGTGCTGCTATAAGTCAGTTTTGAAA
This sequence comes from Protopterus annectens, assembly GCF_019279795.1. Taxonomy (NCBI): domain Eukaryota; kingdom Metazoa; phylum Chordata; order Ceratodontiformes; family Protopteridae; genus Protopterus; species Protopterus annectens. The sequence goes on along the minus strand of NC_056734.1, from coordinate 578,256,066 downwards.
CTCAGTTATGGCATTTAGTGAGACTGGAAGATTTGAAATCCTTGAATTTGAAGTTTATGATCCAGCTTAACCAGGGAAAGAGATACCAGGGTATAGTACATGAGTAAGATACATTTGTATGAACCAGATCAAGAATATTATGTCCTCTTGTGGGTTTGTTAACAGCATGGTCCAGGGAGTTTTTGCTTATTAAATCTAAGAAATTTTTTAGATATCCGGCATTGGAAGTTTACATCCTCCAGTTTACTGAGGAATAGTTAAAGTGTGTGTGTGTGTGTGTGTGTTTGTTTGTTTGTTTGTGTAGATATATAGGTTTAAAGTAGTGTGTAGTTCATGGTAGGGCTAGCGATTTCTTTCCCAGGGAAAGAATTTGCTCATTCGGTTTTTCGCTATTATAAGAGTTTGACTTTTAAGGGTCAATGAAAAGCCGTTTGATACAATGGCTTTTTGATAATGTAATATACACCCATATATATAGATATATATATATAAATATATATATATATATATATATGTGTGTGTGTGTGTGTGTATATATATATATATATATATATATATATGTGTGTGTGTGTGTGTGTGTGTGTGTGTGTGTGTATATATATATATATATATATATATATATATATGTGTGTGTGTGTGTGTGTGTGTGTGTGTGTGTGTGTATACATATATATATATATATATATATATATATATATATGTGTGTGTGTGTGTGTGTGTGTGTGTATATATATATATATATATATATGTGTGTGTGTGTGTGTGTGTGTGTATACATATATATATATATATAGTCTGAAGGCAAGTTAATGTTTTAGAGATAACATAATAACTACTCTCTTGTAGTAAATGCTATCTTTACTGCTAACCTGCTAGTTTTCCTGGAAAAAAAAAACATACATATGGCTTTTTTTTTCCTCAACAACTATAAAAATGCTTTACAAAAATTCAGTTGTCACAGTTTGTAGTTTTCAACTTCTTTTATATAATTTGCATTTTAGTATTGGTGTTTTTTTTTCAAAAGATGGATATTAAAGTCCTGACAATTTGTTATAGTTCTTTGACATCCAACATGAAAACCTGCTCAGCGTTTAACCCCGAGTGCCAACATGCCAAAAAAAAAAAAAAAGAAAGACAAAAATAAAAAAAAAAAACAGTAAGGAGCCAACCCCCCCCCCAAACTTATATATACCAACTACATAATGACCATACTTTGGAGAAAAAGGAATATCATGAGAAATGGCCATCTTGGGCTTAATAAATATAAGCCCACATTTCAGGCATTCGGTCTCCATATTTCTAGCAGGTTCTGTCATTTCAAACAGTTATCCAAATGAACATGTGCTAAAAGTACTGTCTAAAGCAAAAAAATGCATCCTGTATCATGGGACTTAATAACATACTAGGCTGCCAGCTGAACAGCACTAAACATGTGCTGGTAGACCTGCTGCTACAACTGTTCAGCCTATGCTTATTCCCTGACATTGTCCCTGAGGTTTGGTGCAGAGCAGCTGTCTTGTCTCTTCACAAGAGTGGCCCCAGCACAGAGCCCAGGAATTATAGACTCATTAACCCAACTGACATCTTCTACAAGGCCATGCAATGGGTCATAACTAACCTGATAAACCATGATATAAAAAATGTTATATGTCTTGACCATCAGCAGTTTTGCTTTGTTATGGGTAGATCTTGCCTAATGAATCTGGTATTTTTTGAGAGGGTAGTGCAAGCAATGGACAGTGGTCACACTGTCCATAAGCATACCTGGACCACGCCCACATTATCAAAGAGCTAATTGCACTCCAAATCAATCCTAATGTAGTTAGATGGATAGCTAATTGTCTCAGGAATTGAACACACACTGTGAGGGCAGCAGGCATTGCCTCAGAGAGCATGAAAGTAACTAGTAGGATACTACTGGGTTCCATGCTGGGACCTTTGCTGTTCAGCATATACTTCTATTATCTCCAAATCAAAAGCCAGAAACTGTGGTTAACCACATTTGCTGACAGTTGTAAGCTGGGTGTCAAACTTGAATCACCTTCTGTTATACAAAAGCTACAAAATGAACTTGCACGTATCAGTAATGATGTACTGACAATGGGCTAAAACTAAATGCTAAAAAAAAACATTGCTGCATTTAGTAAACAAGCCCTACACTCAGCTTATAGTGTAAAAACAATCCACTCCAAAATGAAGATGCTGTGTGAGACCTTGAAATGTGGACAAATAACTCTCTTTCCTTTGACTGTCATATTGCAACAGTGGTCAGGAAATCCATCTGTCTGGCACAGCGTATTACAAAGGGTATTTCCCTAGGACAAAGAAGTCCCGATCCCCCCCCTCACCAATATTCTGCACTGATCAGGCCCATCATAGAGTACAATGCCCCCTTTGGGATGTATATTACTAAACATATCAAACAGTTAGAGGGACCCCACAACTTCATGACAAAAAGATCATGGGAGTAAAGGACCTGAGTTATCAGGAGAGCCTGAGGGGCTTATCCCTGTATTCTGTGTCCTACGGACTCTTTAGAGGCAATTTGTGCCTTACCTTCTGGGCCATTAGGGATATGAAAGTCCAATACCTCTTACTTCTCCACAAATTAAATGGTCCTGTGAAAACTGCAACCAGAGATTTGAACCTACATCAGCAAAGAAACAAATCACAGTGGACACACAGAATTGTCATGCAATGACTGTCCCTTCTTTGGAACAAACATCTTCTCCAGATCAAGCAATGGGACTCACTAGCTTACTTTAAGAAGGAATTAGACAATATGATGGGTTTTCATTAATTCACTCCAGTTATGATTGCCTTATTGCTCCTTCAAAAAGAAGGTGATACCTTAGAGTAGGGACTGGCAAGGCATAAGTTGTCACATAGTCTAACTGTCTTTTACATTACATTCTATGATTGTATGACAACATGAAATTCCACTCTGAGTGCTTGCTTATTGACATGTTTACAAAAATATGAAAAAAATGCTCATTTGCCTAATTATCAATATAAATAACACCAAACATCTCTCATGATATACAAATTACAGTGCCGGTTTTCTTCTATATTAAATAAGTTTTTAACTGATGCTATGCAGCGGTTTCTAAGTTACTTGGTTTTAGAAATATTAACATATATATTGAAATATTGCTTATCTTCATAATTACTAGCATATCTCCAGCATAATGTATTATTTACACATGGATAGAGTCAATGTGTTTTTCTCTCTCCCACCATTACATTTCATACCATGCCACTCAATAACATGCATGTAACTCCTTCAGTTATTAAAATATGAATGTAAATATGAAAATAAGAATAACAAGTGAAAAAACAGTGATTAATATGTCAGAAGGACATTCAGATGAACAATTATAGTGTAATTTTGTTACTTGCACGTTGCCTTTCAGATGCCTATTACTCACTAGGAAGTCAGCTGAGGAAACTAGCCCCAAAACATGTCCACAAGTCATGAAGAGCTATGGTTTTTAATTGGAGGTATATAAAAATGCATTGAAGGCATGAGTGAGTTGTGTTTTTGTGTGGCCTGTGATATTGAGAATTAAGTAAATGCCTTTCTAGAAAAAATAAAATAAGGTAACACAGGGGTGCGCAAGACCCATACCCTTCTATATGTACTTACACACACACACACACACACACACACACACACACACACACACACACACACACACACACACACACACACACACACACACACACTCACTTTTTTGAAGCTAAAAATCATCTGCATGCCTTTATTCATTATTCTACTATGGTTACATTTAACATGGATTTCAGAAAATCTTTCATTGTCACTTTATCAAAAGTCATTTTAAATGTTCTTACTAAATGTAAATCTCCCTTTTTCTGTCAATTAACCTTGCAGAAAATTGTACCTCCTGTGTTGCCTTTTTTTTTTATAATCTGCTCCAAAGTCACTCTACTTTGTGGAAAGAACAGATGTCCTGTATCATTACTGGAGTATTCTTTTAAGAAGGGATGTCACATTCTGGGCAGCCCATTGCTTGGCCAGTATGGTAAAGCTTGAAAAGGATCGTGTTTGCTCCGTATGCCACATTTATGCTCCTCGTACAGAATGTATGGCATAAAAAGGATGTACAAATGCAACTACCAAGAACTTCTTTTGCCGCCATTTCAAACGCTGTTGTTTCCAGTTGGTTTGAATGTTTTGTTGCTGTTTTGTCCTTTTAGAATGCCAGATAAGTGCCCTGCTGGGGTTTATTTTTTCTTTTATTTTTAAAAGTTTAGTTCTTGGCCTATTCTTCTGTGAAGGCCTATTAGTCAGCCACTTCTGCTTATCTGCTCTTGATACCTCCTTTGACTTCTAGTTTTCAGGTCAAACAATTTCTTAAAGGTGTCCTAAATATTAGGCCTCCAAGAAAACCTGTTCCTCTCCCTTGGACCTTAATTTTGTTTAGGAAAAATTGACTCAGGCTCCTTATGACATTGCAGTTTCTGCTCCTTTGTAACACTGTACCTCCAAGAAAACCTGTTCCTCTCCCTTGGACCTTAATTTTGTTTAGGAAAAATTGACTCAGGCTCCTTATGACCCTGCAGTTTCTGCTCCTTTGTAACACTGTACCTGGAACACTATTTTGTTGCTGGCTCTTACTTCTGCTTGGAGGGTTCCCGAGTTCCAGGCCCTTATGGCCATTCCTCCTTTTTTGTTTTTTTCACAGGGACAGGGTGTCCATTTTATACTTATCCCTCTTTTATGCCCAAGGTGGTAAATGAGTTATCCTTAAATCAGTTGGTACAACTCCCTTCTTTTTTCCCTTTTCCTCAGTCTGCTACTAAGAAGGTTCTGCATACTTCGTATTTGCATAGACAGCTAGGTACTATTTGGATAAAACTAGGACTATTCATTAGGCTGGTCAGCTTTTTGTTTCCTTTCATCCCAGGTCTTTGGATTTGGCTGTTTCTAAGCAAACCATCTCCTCCAGGATATCTAAGGCAATTTTTTCTTGTTATTCCTTTCATGGCATGTCTCTGTCTGCTTCAGTTAGAGCTCATTCTACTAGGGATGTTACCTTTTCTGGTGCTTTGCTCAAGCGGCTGTACACCAATTCCATCATTGAAGCTGCTATTTGGTCTTCAGTGTGTACTTTTACTAAGCATTATAAGTTGGATAAGGTTTCTAAGAATGGAGCAGGTTTTGCTGAAACCATTAAGTGTGGGTTTCTTGAGGGCTCTTCTCAGCTTTCTACCTCCCATTCTGTTTTTTGAGCTTTTTTACTCTCCCTTCTTTCAAGAATACTGAAACAATGATATAGAAGGACATAGTACAGTTGTGTAAATTCGTACCATAACAGTGAATGTCTTTCTCTTCACAGTTGCAGTATTCACTCCCTCCCTGAACCCCCTCTTTTTTATTCTACATTTTTTTCTTCTGGATGTGCATGGACTGCTTTGTGCTATGATGGTTGTTCTCTTCTGGGGCAATTCAGTTCCGAGTAGTTGTACCTGCACATCCCTTTTATGCTCTACATTCTATATGAGGAGCATAAATGTGATGTACGGAGCAAACAAGATCCTTTTCAAGCTTCTGAGTGAAGGGCTGCCTGGGATGGGACATTCCTTCTTTCAAGAATACTGCAACAGTGAAGAGAAGGACATCTCCTCTTATGATAAGATTTTACACAACTGTACTTTCTCCACTGCTGTGACCTCTACCAATGAATAGGCCATCTGGTCCAGTATGTGGGCCACTGATTTACCGTCAGCAAATATTGAATAATTCATGTAGATCCAAATAATAATGCTGCTGGTGATGATAACAACAACAAACTGCATTATTATTTATTGTATATTCCAGCAAATAATTTATCTCTGCTTACCAACTCTGAGGTTAAAAAATAAATGGTATTGTTATTTATTGTGCAGTCTGTTAAATTATTTATTTAGGTCTTTCAGCTTTGTGGATACCATTTCAGATGCACGTTATTTGTACTGGAACTTCCTCTCCAAAACTTTGCCAGCTACCTTCTGCTGCACTCTACAGCTGCTCAGCTTGGGCACTAAAGACAGACGTATTACATTACCCTGATTACCATCCCTGTGGATAACTAGACATCTCTGTTGGTGTAGAGTTTTTGGCTCCGACTTAGTGACAAACTATACACTGACAAATTGATGATGCTTTAGCCATCTACATAGTTCTTCTGATATTGAGGTATCTGCTCATTTCTAACATGATTTCACTCAAGAAATCTAAATTATTCCACAGTAATTACTGGCATTAAATTATACTGCAAAATCCAGACAATGTATCAGAATGGGTCTTATGCAATCTTATTTTTTCTAATAAACTCTGCAATAATTACCCATATTTTGACTTTCATCACAGTTAGCAATAATGAAACTTTCTTTTAATTTTCAGTGTCATGGTGCCACAGTAAAATTTTACTTTTTCAGTATAATCTCAAGAGCTTTCTACAGTAACATTTCTGATATTTTCACACAGTGATTTAAGACTATGTGATGCCAGCAAAATCATCCTGTAGTCTGTGATTCATTCTCTCTGTTTTCCTTTGCCTGCTGTGTGACAGAATAAGTCATATAATTAGACAGTGCTTCTGTTTCACCTCCCAAAATATACTTCTTTTGCCAAGATGGTGGTGGTGGTGTGTGTCAGTCACACATACAAAAAGTTGCAACTCCTGTGTCACCTTCTTGTTTATCATCTGCTCCAAGTCACTCTTCTTTGTGGAAAGAATAGTTCTCCATTGCTGTGACCTCTGGTAATGAACGGTTAAAAAGTCACTTTTCCCATACTAATAAAACAACAAATACTGGTGGCTCACAAACTTTAATAAAACATTCTTCTAGCTTTTCAGCAAAAATGCTTTCACAGGAAGTAAAACACTACTGAAACACGATTTAAAAAGAAAACTGCACTTCTACCAATAACAGAAGTAATATTTTACTTTCTGTGAAGGCATTTTTTTGTCAAAGTGCTAGAAGAATGTTTTTATTAAAATCTGTGTGCCATCAATATTTGTTGTTTTATTATTATACCTAAGTGTAGTTTTATGCAGTTTTCCCACATTGCCTGTAATGTTGCATCTGGCTTCATTTGCCCAGTTTTGCGTTACCTTTATTATTATATTTTATGGTGTTCAGAAATACCTTGTACAGTATGCAGTTATAACACAGTTACTCTGAATTTCAGACCACCTCAGATGACTCAAGCTTGATTAACACTTTGGATGCTAGATGAACTAGTAGAGGGAGGACAGTAGTGAGCAACAGACAATGGTTTGCCTACCTCAGTGGGAGGGATTAGTATAGTTCCCACTACTAGATCATAACCTAAGGAAAGGCCAAACACAAATGTATGAATGAGTTAGGTTGGTTAAAAGTCCAGAAAAAAAGTGTACTGTACTTCAGCTGAGCATAGTGGGTGTTCAGAAAAATGCACTCATGGTGAGACTCAATGCAACAGACATTGCACTCATCTGCTTATTAACAAGGGGAGCTAGTTAGAAGCATAAAGTAAAATAAAATCTTCCAAACTCACGGTGGATGAAGACCAAGATCCTCGGCCCTTTTCTTCCTTACTAAAGTCTTTAGAATATGGTAACTATAGAAACAAGGAGATTAATGGATGGCCAAATAGGTGATGAGGGTTTGATGATTAGGGAGATAGTGACCAAAAACATTTTATAAGACATAATAATTATTTTATGTTTTATTTTATGCCACAAAGCACTCTGCAACATACATTTTGCAGTATGTTCTATCTGTATAAATTGTCTTTATGCTCAAAATCACATTTGAATTGTTTTCTTACATGTAGCCATTTGCGGCTCCAAGTTCCTTTTGTGCTGGGGCACAACAGCTGAATAGTAGCTAGTACATGGGGCACATAGAACACATTGGAACCCCCCCAGCAAAACACCATACTTATAAAGTATAGAATACTTTATAATTATTAGCAACTCACCCATAATCTGCTATTAAAATGAAAGACATTTCCCTATTAAAAAATTAAAGGCAATCTTACAAATCCTGGCAATGTTCAAAACACAAAAATATTAATTTGTTGTGCTCGAGGATCATGGTTTGGATGAAGTCCTGATACGTGACAGTGTAACAAGTCACTGGTGTAGTTACAAATACAATAGAGGTGATAAAATGTCATGCACAAATACATCTTTGCCTCAACAGAAAATATATCATTAACCCAAATTCAAGAACAGAAGGTCAGACCTATTTTTGTGAATCATTATGCTGAAAATGTTTTTAAATGAATACAGCAGATTTTGGCAACTTTCAGGATAAAATACACATCTCACTAAAGACAGTGGTGAATAGCAAAGTAGTTTAAACGTCTACTAAAGGTGATTGAAGAAGAAGCAGGACTGGTCAGTTAACAGCTCCTCGGTTAGAATGAGAGTTTTAATACTCAGAGAGTGGTCAGTTAACAGCTCCTGAGTTACAATGAGAGTTTTAATACACAGAGAGTGGTCAGTTAACAGCTCCTGGGTTACAAGTAGAGTTTTAACACCTCCAGAAAAAAAATGGAGACAGATTGTCAACACTGTAAATTTTGAAACCTTAAAGCATGCAGTTCAGACACTTTATTTCGTTGAGCATCCACAACTAGTTTTAAAGAGTCAACAGCTGCTCTGAGAACACAAATCATAGGAATTTAAGCAAAATTGTAAAAATGAAAATAGTTTTGAGAAGCTGTACAAGATGCCTGTGACTCACACTACTATCATTCTATTTGCATGGAACTTAAAAAAATGATTCCCTTATTTCTAGCATGACTTGTATAAAGGGAGCTGGAGGTGGATTCTAGAAAAAAAAACTTCCAAGATCACTTTACAGTGGCAGGTCCATTGATATATAACAACCATACCCACTTAATGATTCTGATTAGAATAGTCAGATTACAAAGATATAATGAATTAACTGATCTGTACCGGCAAATGTTATTTATTGATAGGGTTAGTCTCTTTAGGCCAACAGCCTCTTTCAAAAGAGACCTAAGGTGGTATTCATACTGTCTAGGGGATATTTGCCAGGACACCTGGGAACTTTTTGTCATGAGATCTTTTACATCCACCTGAGCTCCCATCAACTCAAACATTTGGGGACTTGATGGGTATCAGTTTGACATCTCACCCAAAGGGTGTCATCACCCAGTAGTGCAACGCCACCTTTATGCTGCAGTGCAGTGTTAGTACTGGGAAATGAATCCATGTACTTGGTGTGGAAATAGAACCCAAAGCCTTCTGGTACAAATGTGAGTGTGATGTCTGTTGAGCAACTGATTCTGCAAAAAAACTATTTTAGTTTTCCAGCCCCCTCTAAGAAAAACAGCACTGATAAAGATAAAAACTGTACCAAGCAAATGCTGCAAAATCAACTGTCTAGTGCTCTGTTTCTAGTCTGCTCCAAAAGAGACAATTTAGAGTGTTTTGGGGCAGCATCATACCACTCAATTTATATGGTCAAAAATTCTGGACAATGACAACATTAATTGGGGGGGATAAAGTCAGGACCACTTTTTAAATATTACTCTAATTCACTTAAACAATAGAGCAACATGTTTTTGCATCAATATGAATTTTTTGAACAACACTAAGAAGAATCTATCTCTAATGACTGACATTACTGACTGTACTCAGAAAAGATTTACCAGAAAATAAAAAAAGTCAAAATGGATAGAAACTACATTGGAAGCAGAATTGGGGACATTCTGTAAAAACAGGGAGATTTGGTAGGCATGTGTAGCATGTAGAAATGAATGTCTGACCACAATAACCCATTTCCAGAGTTTCAGTACTTTTTTGGATGTGCAGCTTTTTAAATGATGCAGTTCTGATTTTCTGAATGTTATTATAACTGTACATGAACAAGTCCCATCAGAGAACCTTAAACAATTATAGTTTTAATGACTGAGATAACTAAAACTACATATCCCTAAATTCTTAAGCTTGGGCTGGTTTGACATTTCTATAATTTCCATAACACCAGCTAGCAAAAGAATTAAAGAAACTGCAGCTATAGTCAACTTTTCATCTTCAAAATATGGAATACCTTGCATATGGTGGAACAAATGGGTGAGTGTGTAACACCTCAGCAGCTGAATCAACTAGCCCTGAAAATGGATAGCACTGGAACGTTGAGCCCATACCCAGCCATTACTACACCGCAACAAGTAGGAGAGCCACTGTGGTGGTACTGAAGCCTAAGACAAGGGCGCGGGTGGAGCCGCCATGGGTGCAGATCTTGGTGGTAGTAGAAAATATTCAAATGAGAGCTTTGAAAGCCAAGATGGGGAAGGATTCCATGTGAACAGCAGTTGAACATGGGTCAGTCAGTCAGTCCTGAGGGGTAGGTGAGTGCCATTCTGAAGGGATAGGTGATGGCCTCTGTTGCCTTTGGCCAGTTGAAAGGGAGTCAGGTTCATATCCCTGAATCTGGACCAGTAGAGAGGGGAGCCTCGCTGCATCCAATGCAGTGATGCAAATGACCCCAGAGAAGCTGGCAGGGACCCCTGGGAGAGTTCTCTTTTCTTTCTAAAGGGCAGGGCACCCTGGAATGGGTTCATCCCAAGAGAGGGGCCTGCACCTTGGAAAGCATCTCAGTTTTGGCAGTGTCAGGTGAGCTCTTGACAGCCCTTGAAAATCCGGAGGAGAGGGTGTAAGTCTCTCACCAGGCCGTATCCATATCCACAGCATTTCTCCAAGGTGAACAGCCTCTGGCATGTTAGAACAATGTAGGTAAGGGAAGCTGCCAAGCCAGATCCGTAACTTTAGTATAAGGATTGGCTCTAAGGGCCGGGTTGGTCAGGCTTGGGCATGAAGCGGGGTTGAGCACCTGCTGTGGCTGCATGAGGCATCACCCCATCGCTGTGCCCACCTGGGGGGTAGAGGGATGACAGCAGCAACCCTGGATGCATGCCACGACCTTCCTGTGGATCACCTCAGCTGTTGCGGGCTCCAGTACTGACAGACGTCCTGCATCTTCTGGCAGCTAGCAGCTGACTTAGAACTGGTGCAGACTGGGGGAATCTGATTGTTTAATTAAAACAAAGCATCATGAAGGCCTGAGATGGGTGTTGATGTGATGTGATTTTTTCCTGTGCTGGGGGCACACCACTGGCCCATCCAAACCCATCCCATCAGGGAGTTGGAGCGTGAGCATACCTGGTGGGACCCAAAAGATGGTGAACTATGCCTGGGCAAGGCAAAGCTGGAGGAAACTCTGGTGGAGGTCCATAACAGTCCTGACATGCAAGTCGGTCATCCAACCCTGGTATAGGGGCGAAAGACTAATTTAACCATCTAGTAGCTGTTTCCCTCCAAAGTTTCCCTCAGGATAGCTGGCAATTGGCAGATACAGTTCTATCTGGTAAAGGAAATGATTAGAGGTCCTGGGGCCAAAACAATCTCAGCCTATTCTCAAACTTTAAAGATGTGGAGCATTTAATAACAACTTGGGAGAGTTCACAGCATGGTTAAAATATTACTTTATACTTGTTCTACCATGTACCCAGTTCTACATCTGCTAGGGGCTCTCAGCAGAAACAATTCAAATTGAAAAGTTTTAAGGCTACAGATGGGCAAGCAAAGCACCCCCCCCCAAAAAAAAAAGCTATCAGCTTCAGTCCGTATCAAGTAATCAAGTAACACAGGTAATAGCAGGTCCTGAATACCAAACCCTACATAACACCAACAAGCAGACGAATTAAAGAAACTATAGACATATACAACCTTCCATCTTTAAAATGTGAAATACTACACTGTCTTGCACAGTGTGAACAGATGAGTACAATGTGGCACATTTACTAAGGCTCACAACATGGTTAAACTGTGGATTTTATACTTATAAAAAGTTCTTTGATATGTCCAGTATCTTTTTGCTTGTTAGAACAGTCACATGATTACAGCATACGTTTTCCATTCACACTATTTATAAGACAAAAAAGGTAAAAACGCAGTTGTAATGTACACATGCAGCTCTTCAAACATTAGAGACTTGAGAGTGACCTGAAAATGTCCAAGACCCCCCCCCACACACATACAAAAATAAACAAATTATTCTCATATTCTCTTAGCATCTCTCGTTATAAATCCTTGGTGACAATATCATCTCTTCTCATCTCGGTTATTACTGTATTCTATCCACTACATTGCCAAAACATTAGCATTTGGTAAACACACCCCCACACACACAAACATTAGCATTTGGTAAACACCCCCCCACACACACATATGCAGTATACATATGGAACTATACTCAAGTATTAATTTCAGGCCTTCACATTAGTGGTATGCATTCCACAAATTATTCTAACACCTAGAACGTAGGCATTTTTTCATATGGGGCAGTTCTTAATGTTCACATTGTTCCCTCATCACAAAGGTAAAGCATAGTTTATCTTGTACTTGTAAACTAATGCATTTATTCATACCTCTCAACCTCAAAACCTAAAACAATTGGGGGAATAAGACATAAAAAATAGGGACATATTTTAAATACTGGTCTTAAGTTGTTAAAATAACAGGATTTATGGTAGCATGCATTTTCTGAAAGATGCAACATCTGAAACTCAAATCTATGTCATTATTTAGTGACTCTAGTTCTCCTCAGTGACTGATTTGCCAGAGAACAATGACCCCTTCAGCACTCTGACCAAGTTTGCATATGTACCAAAATGAAATTTCCCCCAAAGACCCCTTCAGTAGTCTGTCCAAGTTTTTACAAGCACCAAAATGAAAGATTTCCCCCAACAACCCCCTCAGCAGTCTGTCCAAGTTTTCACAAGCACCTAAATGAAATGTTTCCCCCAACGCCTCCTTCAGTAGTCTGTCCAAATTTGCAGAAGCACCAAAATAAAACGTTTTCCCCAATGACCCCTTCAGCAGTCTGTTCAAGTTTTCACAAGTACTAAAATGAAATGTTTCCTCTAATGGCCTCAGAAGACTAAGTTTACATAAGCAGCAAAATTAAGTATTCTGCCAATGACCCCTTCAGCGGTCTGTCCAAGTTTGCAAAAGCACCAAAATGAAATGTTTCCCCGATGACGCCTTCATAATTCTGTCCTAGTTTGCACAAGCACCAAAATGAAACATTCTCCCCAACAACCCCTTGAGCAGTCAAGAAGCATACTAGTAAGTAACTCTACTTACTTGAGAGACTTGTTCTTTTTCTCTGTCCGACACACCATTTGTGTCCATAGCAGTTTGAGGGATATAACATTTTTGAAACCTAAACTTGTTGTGGGTGCCATTGATATAGCCCCACCTTTGACAGTATGAATTCTGTCGGTGAGCCAGTTTGCTACCTGTCTAGTAATGGATGGGTTACTCCCCAGCTGGAAGAGTTTCTTAATGGTACCTAAATGGGGAATTGTGTCAAAGGCCTTGACTAAGTAAGATAGGTGGTATGTACCACTTTGTCCCCATCCAGGGCTTTGGTGACATTCTAGAAGAAGTCCACCAGGTTTAATAAGCAAGACCTGCTCTTAACAATGCCAAACTGGGTTGGGTCAAGAGTTTGGGGATTGCCTATGTCCTTGTTGTAAGGTCCATGGTGATTCTTTTCATGGCCTTGCTGATAAGGCTAGTTAGGCTTATGAGTCTATAGTTCCCAGTGTCGGTTGATTGACCCCCTTTGTGTAAGGGGATTACTGTTGCTGTTCTCCAATCTGCTGGACCAAAGCCAGTGCTAAGCTTATGGTTGAAGAGACTGCCAAGTGTTTCAGCTAGGTCTTGTTTTAGATTTTTAATAAGCAGCTTGGGATGTTATCTGGTCCCATGGAGGCTGTGTTTTTGGCCTTGGAGAGGGTAGATATTACCCGCTCTTTGGAGATGTCATGTAGTGGACTGGTGACAGGGATGCTTTGGGGTGTGTCTGTTGGGGACAGGGGGTGAAATTTGCACCAAATTTGTCCACCAGCAGGTTGGCAATTTATTTGGATCCAGTGTGCATAGTACTATCCACAGTCAGGTCAGCAAAGAGCTGGGCATTCCCTTTAATATTTCTGACATAACTACAGAAAACCTTATGATTGTCTTTAGCTAGAGATGCTAATTTAGCCTTGCAATTAGCTCTAGAGGACTTTATCTAGAGATGCTAATTTAGCCTTGTAATTGGCTCTAGAGGACTTTACAGGATATCTGATTTGCTTGTTCAAGCTGTGGAGGGTATTCTTCTTCTGGTGAGTAAGTTCCCTCTTATTCTTGGATAGCAGTTTCTTCCTTTTGTTATATAACCTATTTATTCTTGTGATCCACCAGGGTGGCCTATTTCTTCACGAGGACCTTTTTTTTTAACTTGACAGGTACAGCTGAGTCTATACAGTTGTTTAAATGTCTGTACAGGGCATCTGTGTACTCCTGTGCATAGGAGTCATTGTTGGCTGTTTTAGCAAGGGGTTTTAAACTTTTTTATACCCTCGCTTAGTAGGCTAAAGTTTGTTTTGAAGACATTTTTCAGTTTGTTTTCTCCTGTGTGGGTGTCCAGTCTGATGTTTACTTCAAACACGACAGATTTATGGTCTTACCTCACCAGGAAGGGCAACACATAGGGGGTAGTGCAGTGACCCCCCCCCACATGTTGTTGAGCACCAGGTCCAGGATGTTTGAGCCCCTTGTAGGGTACAGACTAGCTGTTCCAGAGCATTTGAATTAACAAAGTCCATGAACGTCAGGGCGATCACATTTCTGCTCATGTATGTTGTCCGGTCTATGAAAAGATATCTGAAATCTCTCATAACGAAAGTATTTGGCTGTATAGAGAAGTGATTCTAGCAAGTCCAGGTAGTTGGAGTCTTTGTCTTGGTTCATGGTGGAGGCCTGTAGCTATATTTAATTGTACCTGAAGTAGCTCTAAAGAGTTGTACTGTTTAGCCAATCTTGAGGTGTATTTGGATTTAATGAAGATGGATACACCTCCATCTTTAGTTCTTTCACATTCATTTTGAGGTCTGAATATGTGGAAGGCATTGTAGCCTTGTATGCCGGGGATAGTCTCTGCATCCTTGAAGCAAGTCTCAGTGCCTGCACAGATGTCAGCATCTTCTAAGGTGAGGAGTGCTACCAGGGAGTGCAGTTTTCTGTTGAGGCTCATAGCATTAAGCAACATAACCTTGAGTTTGTCTTGAGTGGATTTCTTTATGTCAGGAACTTTTTTGTTTTGACATTGCCTAAAAAAGGCACTGTGGGGGAGGAAAGCATCTTTGCCAGTATCCAAAAGCCTACAGGAAATATGTGAAGACCATTTCTGGTAAAGCAGCGTGGTCTCTCTCGACCACGTCTTCCCAGGCTGCCAGATACTGTATCCTCTTGGACTGACACCATAAGCTAAGCCAATTTTTGAAGTCAAATGCTACATAATGCTAGGGTCATACCTGCCTGGGACATATAATCTGAAGGTTCAGTCATATCTCTCTTCATATAGTGCAGAGAGCTACATCTCAAGTCATTCACTTTGACATGTACTATGACAGAGTCATAACAGTAATTGTTATTGAGTGACTTAATTGCATGTGTAATTTGATGGATCCTGGCACCTGACAGGGAGCTAAATGTGACTTTCTCCTTGTCCAGCCCAGTGTGAGGGACCTCTGTGTATCTCACTATGGAATCGCCTATGACAATGATATTAGGTTTTGAGGTGTTCTGCCTTAGAGGCTTATATGTTGAGACACTTGTATATGTGTTGCTTTATGAAGTGTGGCCTATTTGTGTTCCAGTATGTGTGATTTATTTGTGCTTGGGAGGTCTCTGGTCCTTTGGTGGGATCTTAGTGAGTACCTCCACATAGATGGGTCTATGTGACTTGACCTTGTCTTTTGTGAGAGGAGAGTGTGTGTGTGTGTGTGTGTGTGTGTGTGTGTGTGTGTGTGTGTAAGTTGGATTAATTTTTGCTCTAGGACTAATTTGACTAACTAAACAAGGGGGCTTATTCTTTTGTGGGTTGGGGTGAATGAGTGTGGTTACACTGCTCAGTGCTCAGCTGAGTTGTCCTCAGTGCAACTGAGTTGCCCGCAATGCATCAGTGTGCAGCTGAGTTGCCTACAGTACAACAGGGAAGCTTGGGAGGGTTCAACTGACAAACATCTAGGGAAAAATAGTTTCTAGGTGTATGTTGCTATACAGGGCACTGCTAATCTTTGTTGTGAGGTACGCAGCTGCACACAAACACAAGGCTTATATACAGGCAAAATTTAACAGTTTTAAACTAGTCTGCAATAGGAAATCAGCAATTATCCTTCTTTTAGCAATCCCCAGCTCAGACAGAACTATATCCACACTCTTCTACCACAAGGGTGCAGAGAAGCCCTACTTAACGTAAAATGACTGGATTTGAGTTCAAGTGTATAAAAAGCAGCCTAGATTCAGCAAGTCTGGATCTAGTCTATGCTATCTAAGCAATACTACAGTGCAAAACAAGTGCAGATAATGAAGCAGGCACAGACAGAAAAAAAGTCAAAAAGCCACCAATTGATGTAGTAAAACAATTAAATGCAGTAGATCAGCACACCTGCCACAAAGGTGCAGAAAAACACCTTCCTAACACAGAGCAGCTGGTTTGAAGCCCAAGTGTAACAAGACCACAAAAACGGCCTACAACATCCCTACAACCAACAGATACAATGTAATACAGTGCAATTAACTACTGAGAGCAACAGCAGACAGTACAGTTTTTTTGAAAATGTTGAAGTACAGTCACAGTATATAAGAAAAGTGCAAAAAAATATATAGTGTATATAGTGCCCTTTTATGTGTTTCCCAACTCAGACAAACAGCTACTGCCACAAGATGAACAAGCCCAGTCCTCCCAATGCAAAAAGCTCAGTAAAGGAGTGTCCGTCGTGAAATGCTGCCACAAACAAACTTAGAAGATACGAAATGCTACCACAAACAAACATAAATATATGGTTACAGCAATGTACTTTAGACAGCTTATAAAAGTGTGATTATTCAATAAAAGTACTTTGCTTTGTATAAATAAGCCGAGGCACTCAATTGTACAGACTTTATAAAGGCACTAAAAACATGATTAGCTGGTAAATAAGCTCGTCAACCAATAGAACTACATGCAGAAATCTCAAATGTTTCACCAACCTAAACAGACCAGGCTAACTCCCAGCGCACTTGATGGAAAATACAATGACCTCTTGATGTAAAGACAAGTGCTTGCTAGAGCGTAAAAATATACTACTTTATCCAGCAGCTATATAGATCATGAATTCAGATCAAGTAAATCAGTAGAACAATGATAAGGAAAATGTGCTTTTTCAATACAAGCAAAAGTAAAGGCAAATAAATAATTCAATACATTAACAGCAGTGTAGAAACAGAGGAGCTTATTAAGCTAAATTTATAGTAGGGGTGGGCAACCTAAAAATCACCAGGTTTAAAAAGCAGACCAACAAAGGGTAGGGTGGGTGGAAAACTCAAGCAGGGAATCCGCCAACAGTGCTTTACCTTCTGAAAGTTTGAAATCTTTTCAGCAAAAAACAAAGGGCCAGAAATTCACTGTATATTATGTATCACTCAAGTAAAAATTAACCAATGAAAAACATGTAAAATGTTCAACCTAGATAATTTAAGTCTGTGAAATGTTCAGTCTAGATAATTTAAGTATATTGTGCACTTAGAACAAAATCACCAGCCAAGCAGATTTCTTAAAACAGAAAACAAAATGGAAGAGGTAAAACAGAAAGCAGCTCTATCACAGGCAAAATGCATAGGTTTACTTTCCTCAGGCAGCAGGGAATCCCTGGCACTGCTTTAGTTTCTGCAAACTTGAATCTTTTCAGCGATAGACAAAGGGCCAGAAATATGACTGCAGAAGGACTATTGTATACACAATTAAACCACTGCTTAACTGTTTTGGCACTAGAACAAATTGTAAAACGTGATAAGACCAAATCTCACTTCAATGAACAACTCTTTCCTTAATGTAGTCATAACCTACACTCTCCACTACTGCTCAAGCATTATAGTCATACTCAATTGCTTATGTGATCACTGCTCAAGTGTTTCATTTTGTTGTTTCCTCAACACTAATACAAGGGAGACCCATGCACAAATACAAAGGATTTAAAAGATCTATTGATGTAATTTTCCACATTACTCAACCCGCATTAGGCAAGTCATTGAATATAATGCCCCCTTAGCATGTATCTGTCCAGACATATACAGCAACTGGAATGCCCACAGAGACCCTACTAAAAGATGAAAGACATAAACTATATTTCTTACATATACTGACTCAAAGCTCTGTCATTATTCTCAGTATTCTACTGACTGCTAAGAAGTGAACTGTGTCTGGTATACAAGGCTTCCCCCAACTGAATACTATTGGACCTATGGCAAATCAGAAAGTTAAACAGCATCAGAAATACTCTGTCTAGGGATCTAAAGCTCTTCTGTAACATCAACAAAATGGTTTGGAGGGACAGATATATCTCACAGTTTATTCTACTGCTCCAGAACAGTTTATTCCACTGCTCTGGAACAGACTCCCCATCCACATTAAAAAGCTCATCACTGTCCATATTCAAAAGCAACTTGGATCTATGGATGGGCAACAGAAAATTTACTCCAGGACTGAACCATGTACTACTAATGGACAGACGCAGGTCTTAAATGCTTTATCCCATGCATGGGACACCTCAAATTTTCTATGGCATAGTCCCAGTTATTCTCACTAGGGGTAATGTATAATTATCAACTATGGGAAGGTTAAGGTCAATCTAACACCAAATGTGATAGGTTAATTCTAGCACCAGGTGGGAATTTGACTAGGCTTAAACTTTCCGGCAAGGGCAGCTAGCCTAGTACCTACTGTCACTTGTCTGGTCAGGATAAAACAGATGAACATTCGTGGGTTCTGTTCAAGCAACTTTATTACACACAAACACATCAGAAACTAGGCTTTGTAACTTAAACTCAAATAAACTTATAAACAGACTGAATGCCACACTCATACAGTACATGTTAACACTCTGGCTGTTCTCTCAAAATGGCACTGCTCCCTGCACATGCTCAGTATTTATATGCATGTGCTTACATCTGGAAATGCTTCTTAAAGGTACATACACATGCTCTGATCTTCCTCCTCCTTCTTTGAGAAATGATCCATATACCAATGACAGTATTCAATGACATGCAATTTACAGAACTAATTATTTGACATGCAATCATACAAAATTAGACACATATAAAACAATTATGTCCAAGTTGCTGTGTAATTTATACTAGCTCTAGAAATACGACCTGATTGTATAACATAAAAGTCAGAATTGGATCTAGCAATGGGGACTGTCTTCAAGGAATGTTCAACTTTGGGGACATCTGGGACATCATCAGGAATGGGAATGGATACTGTGACATGTTCTTCGGTATGAACATTGTCTGGGTTGCTCTGAGATCTAGAGTCTGTATCACAGGTACAATACTGCAATATTGTTTCTGATGCAGGAAGAAGATGTCTGCGGTTTCTCCTGTACTCTATACCCTCAGATTCCACTAACTCGACCAATTTGATCAATGCCTTTCACCATTTGCATCCTCACTGTCTCTCCTTCTTTTAACGGATGAAGAAATCTGATCATTTTATCATAGCTGGACTTCTGAGAAGAATGCTTTTTGAAATTTTGGATTTGATTTCTCTGTTGTTTTTAACATTAGGCACCAGCAAACTAGAATTGATAGACAAGATTGTTCTGGTTTTCCTAGACAGATGTCTCTGAACAGGAGAGCCAAGTAGATTGTCATAGGGTATATTTCTGACATTAAGTAAATTCAAGAAGATATTGGTATTGTCACGCTTTGACCTCTCCAGTAATTGCTTTGCACTCTGTACTGCACATTTAGCAAGGCCATTTGACTGTGGGTATTCAGGACTACTAGTAACATCGATAAAGTCCCACTCTTTAGCAAATCTCTGAAACAATTGACTGGTAAACTGAGAACCTTTGTCAGAAATAACTTTGTGTAGACTACTATGGACTGAGAAATGATGTTTCATCTTAGTAATAACAGCACTGGGCATTAGGTTAGGTAGCAAATCAGTCTCAAACCAGTTCAAATAAGCACTAAGTAATTTTGACTGTTCCACTCAAATATGTCAGTTGCTACCGTTGACCAATGTAGTTCAGGAATTTGGCTTAGCTGAAGTGGTTCTTTTTGCAGCTGCGGCTTAGTACTGTTGTACACTGTACAAGAAGAAAGCACTTTATCAATGTCCTTTGCTAGAGAAGGCCAAAATACTAGTCATCTTGCCCTTCTTTTGGTAGAATCAGAACCTGGGTGACCACGATGCAAAATCTGAATGTATTCTCACTGTAAGGAAGTTGGAACAACTTTGGGACCTTTGAAAATGATACCATCTTCCATCAGCATCTCATCTCTGTATGGAAAATAAGGTTGTACTTCTAGCAGTACACAGGAATTGCTTTGATGGCCATCCTACATTGGTGAAGTGGTTGAGTTTTTGCAAAACTGGCTCGGTCTTTGTATGATCTCTTAGCTCATCAAGTCTCCTGGTAGAAAAATTATGCACTTCCATGACATCAAAGTCAAAACTCTCTGCATTAAGCCGTTCCCTAGTATTTCTGGGCAATCTGGATAAGGTATCAGCCAGATAAAAGGTTTACCCTTTTTATTGACCATTTTGAAATTATACTTTTGTAATCTGAGTATCCTTCTTTGTAGTCTTGCTGGAGGGGGAATGCATAGGCGTCTTTAAAATAGTGACTAGAGGTTGATGGTCAGTTTCTATCTGGATTGTTTGGCCATAAGTATAATCATGGACTTTGAACATGAGAACACAACTGCCAAAAGTTCATTCTCAATTTGAGCATACTGCATCTCAGTTTGGGTAACAGTTCTAGATGCATAGGCAACGGGTCTGCCCCCTTGAAGAATAACTGCAGTGAGACCAAACTTTGAAGCATCACAGGAAAGAACTACTGATTTGTGAACATCATAGTATCTTAATGTAGGTGGGTTAGCAATTTGCTGTTTGAGATTATCAAATGCTCTCTGGTGTTGTTCTGACCAGGCAACATCTTTGCATGTCAGCTCTTTTAAAGGTGCTAATAACTAACTAATGTCAGGGATAAATTTGCCCAAATAGTTAACCATACCTAGAAAATGCTGTAAGGCTTGGTCTGCAGCTGGCATCTCATAAATGGCTGCTTGCTTGGAAGGATCTGGTCATAAGTCTGTACTGGTAAATAAATGACCTACATTAGTAACTTCTGGTAGTCTGAATTTGCACTTCAGAGGACTGATCTTTAAATTCACTTCACATGCTCTGTCCAGAACGTTCATGCGGCTCCTGTCATGCTCTGCTTCACCATCACCTCCAACCAGCTAATCATCAACTGTTATCACACACGGGTAGCCTGAAAAATGTTGCTCTATTGCATGCTGAAAGACTTCACTGGCAGAATTTATTCCAAAAGGCATCCTGAGGAATCTGTATCTATGAAATGGGGTACTGAATGTAGTCAGTAGTGATGATTTGTGATCAAGCATTACTTGTCAAAATTAACTCTTTGCATCTAAGACAGAAAAAACAGTGGCATTTGGCATGAGGGTTACAATCTCCTCAACTTTATGCATAGGATGATGAGGTCTTTTTAATGCTTTATTTAAATCTCTTGGGTCAATGCATATTCTGATTTCATCTAAATTTTTCTTAGGAGCAGCTACCATGGAAGATACCCACTCAGTTGGTTCTGTGACAGGACAAATCACACCTTGCTGCACCATTTTGTCTAACTGGACCTTGACTTCTTCCTGCATAGCTATTGGTAGTCTTCTTGCTTGTCTGACCACTGGACTGACCTCTGGGTCTACTTTCATGGAGTACACAACTGGAAGTTTGCCTAGCTTGTCGTCACACACATCTGCATACTCTGAGAAAATAGAATTAGTAAAGCTGAAACTGGGATATGTGCTTGCATGATGTACTTCTTTGGTAAAAGAAAGCAGTTTCATACTCAAACTGTCTCTGAGACTTAATAATGACTGCACAGGTCTTTGGACTACATAAAATTGCAAGTTGTAACTGTTCCCAGCTGAATAGCATGAAAGCACTACTGTGACTTCAGTCTGAATCTCTTCACCTCCATAAGCAACAAGCTTCGCACAACTGACCAAATTAAGTTGCTCACTAGCTCTACTTTAGCAAATGTTTCTGCTGATATCACTTTACACTTTGAACCAGAGTCTACTTTGAGCTCCATAGGTTCATAGGTTCATAGGTGTGTACTAGGCTAATGGTCCTGGGGCCTTTACAAACCTAGCCATAGGATTTCCCTGGCATTGTGCCACCTGACCTTAGTTTCCAGTGCCTCTGTCGAGCAGACCCACTGGAGTTATCCCTGGGGTGAATTTTCTGTTTCCCATCCACTCATCAAGATTCCTCTTGAAGAGGGTCAGCGAGGTGCTCTGCTTGACATGTACGGCAAGTCTATTCCATAGCATGGGCAGTCTCTGGGTTATGAACCTGTCCCCCCAGCATGTTCTGTTAATTGTGGTAATGAGGTTGAGGTCTCTGGAGCATGTGGTGTGGAGGAATTGGGATTTCTTTAGATGTAGCATTTCTAACAGAGCTGGGTCAGACATGGCTTTGTAAGTCAAGCAGCGATCGCTTCTAAGTAGACGATATGCGACAGGGAATAGTTGGAGTTTCTTGAGTCTGTCCATATAAGACAAGTGTTTAAGGCCTAGGATCCTCCTTGTGAGGTACTTTTGTGGCCTCTCTAGTGAGGTACATGCCAAATGGGGCATTGTACTCGATGACTGGCTAATTGATGGAAGAGTAGAGGGAGACAATGACCTCTTTCTTCCTGGATGCAAAGCCCTTAGTAATGAGATGTGCCACATAGAAGGACTTTCTGACTGCAGTGGCAATGTGGTGATCAAAAGAAAGGTTGCTGTCAACCTGTGCTTCCAGATCTCTTATAATGCCATCTGTGTTCAGTGTACTACCATCAATGTGGTAATTCATGGGAACTGGGTTTTTCCCAAAGTAGATGACAACACATTTTTTGGCATTGAGCTTAAGGCCATGGTTCTGACACCAGTTGTTGGTCTCAGTGAGGCCATTCTGCAGGATGTCAACATCACTTGGGGAGTTAATAGTAGCTCCCAACTTGCAATTATCTGCAAACTTTGTCAGCCAGAGTCCCTTCATGTTGGCCTGTTTGTCTGCAAACTTTGTCAGCCAGAGTCCCTTCGTGTTGGCCTGGACTTCAGAGAATTATATACCAAACAGCAGAGGATCCAAGACCAAACCCTCTGGGAACTCCACTCATGACTAGTCAGCAGTCTGACTTGGAGTCAGCTACTTTCACACTGTTGGTTCTATCTGTGAGCCAGTTTGGAACCCACCTAGTGATGTAGGGGTTGATGCCTAGCTTACTGAGTTTTTCTATGATTCCTGAGTGGGGAATGGTATCAAAGCCTTGGCCAGATCAAGGTAGGCTGTACAAACCATCTTGCCTTCATCCGCAGCTCTGGTGACTGACTCAAAGAAGCTGACCAAGTTGAGCAGGCATGATCTGCCCTTCACAAAACCAAACTGTGTGGGATACAGAGTTTGGAGATTCCCTATATCCTTGTTTATTTGGTCCATGATGATGCGTTCCATAGCTTTGCATGCCAGGCTCATCAGGCTAATGGGGCAACAGTTCCCAGGGTCTGCAATCAGTCCTCCTTTGTGGAGAGGGATGACTGTAGCAGTGCACCATTCTGTAGGGACATAGCCTGAGGTGAGGTTATGATTGAACAAGGCACACAGTTGAGGTTCCAGTTCACTCTGTAGTTCATGTATTACACAGCCAGGGATATTGTCAGGTCCCATAGAAGCTGTATTCTTGGCCTTGGACAGTGCTGTTGTAACCTGTGCAGCAGTAATACTGGGTGCCTGGCAATCTACTGGTATTGTGACTGGTCCTTTGCTAGGGAGAGAGGGGGAGAGAGGGGTAAAGTTGGCACTGGATCTGTCCGCCAGTATACTGGCAATATCTGTTGGCTCGGTATAGAAGGTACCATTGTGCAGTAGCTCAGAGCAAATCTGGGTATCGGCGTGGAGATTCTTTACATAATTATAGAAGGCCTTGTGGTTGTCTTTACTATCTGCTGCAATTCTATTTTCATAGCTAGCTTTAGAGGATTTGATGAGGTTTTGGGTTTACCATTGAGCAAGATAGTACAGAATACTTCATTCTTTGCCAGTAAATCTACTGCATTAACCTTTTCACCGGCCACTGATACACCATCTACATAGAAAGTAGAGTTGTAGCTTTCTATATGATCAACTTGCTTTTTTGAATGACCTTCCTTCATAACTGAATGATGCTTGCTTGATTTACTAAACTTTTGAAAATGGATCCATTTTTTACACTTGTGGCATTGCTGAACAAATGCTAAGCACTTCTCAC
This sequence comes from Protopterus annectens, assembly GCF_019279795.1. NCBI lineage: Eukaryota > Metazoa > Chordata > Ceratodontiformes > Protopteridae > Protopterus > Protopterus annectens. The sequence goes on along the minus strand of NC_056734.1, from coordinate 578,231,606 downwards.
TTTTAGACTTATGTCTGGCTTCACAATTATGACAGTTAACAATGAGACTTGACTTGCGTTTTGCTGACTCACTCTTTTACTGCACTGAACATGCCCTTTTTACTGAGCTAGTCTTGGAACTTGCTAGAAAGCTCTGGGTTCTCCCTGCCACACCCAAAGGGGTTGGAGCTGCTATGTGCTTAGGCATGGTTCTGCTTGCCATGTGTTGTATGCTGTCTATGTTTGTTCTAGAGGCTGCCTAAACCATGCTTTTATCACTTGAAAGCATACTTATGTGCCTTTCTGTGAGTTCATGGATTTGACAAATCTCTATGGCTTTGCTTAATGCTAAATCACTGTCACGAAGCAAAATCTTTCTCACTGCAGCACTATTAACACCACACACAAGCCTGTCCTTTATTAACTCATCTTTCAAGTCACCAAACAAATCTGCATGTTTTAGCTTTATTTTTCAAGTCAGCGATATAAGCTGCAAAAGTTTCACCTGGCTTTTGGTATCTTGGTTAAAATAAGTGCCTCTCTAATGTAACATTTGTCTTGGGGTTGCACATTTCTCCAAATGTACATTTTAAGCACTCAGGTTCTTCCCTTGTTTCAGCCTGTACCACAATATGATGGTTTACCCCCTCTCTTTCATATACTTCTGGTGCATACACAAATTAATGCTCTCTTTCAATAGCTTCCGACCCAGCTAAGTTAAGCAAAATGAATACCCTTGTGCTTGCATCTTTCTTAGAAAAAGCTACTTGTATGAAAATATTGCATTCCTGCTCGAATACTCTCCAATTCCCTGCTATATTATGATCAAACACAAGTGGTCTTGGTCTGTGAAATGCCTCTGCCATATCAACGCACAGTAGTGAAGGTGCTTGAAATTATGTACGAACATACACACATAAATACATATGCCAGAACTTTATGCCATTATGTGTAATTGTGCCCAATAGCACAACAAACTCTTTATAATGACTGCACTTTGCCACATAAGTCTCCATAGCACAAGAACACTTTAAAATCACTGTACTTTGCAAAAACACTCCTTATCATATAGTGTAAGAATTACTTCAAAATGACTGTACTTTGTGAATAAACCATACACAATCGATAAAGCTCAGAGTAAGAAACACTTCGAGATGAATGCACTTTGCAAATAAACTGTACAAAGCACCACAACCTTTCAAAATGGCTGTACTTTGTGAAATAACTCTGTACAGTGTAAGAAACACTCTGAAATGGCATAATTCTGCGAATAAATACACACAGCACAAGAAAAGTTTTGAAATGGCTGTACTTTGACTGCACTTTTCAATATAACTGTACTTTGCACACAGCAAACTCTTTAAAATAATTGCACCATAATAAAGCACACACTCTGCAAACACTTTACACACTGTGATATACTTCGAACAACTCTAGTTATGCTTTGAATGGCTTCAGCCAATGCAAAATAGTAGTTCATAGGTACGTACTAGGCTATCTGCCCAAGGGCATTTATAAGCCTAGCCAGAATGTGTTGGCTTTCGCTACCTCCTTAGATTAGTTCCCTGTGCCTCTGTCCAGCAGAGCCATTAGTTCCCGAGCCATTAGTTCCCTGCACCACTGTCCAGCAGAGCCAGTGCAGTGATCCCCGGGTTAAATTTTCTGTTTCCCATCCACCCATCAGGGTTTCTCTTGAAGAGTGTTAGTGAGGGGCTCTGCCTGATGTATATTGGAAACCTATTCCAAAGCATGGGGAGCCACTGGGATAGGAATCTATCCCTCCAGCATGTCCTATTTATCATTGTGGTGAGGTTTATATCTCTAGAGTGTGTGGCTCTCTGGGATTTGTTTTTTTTTAGGTGGAGCATGTCCATCAATTCTGGGTTGGACATGGCCTTGTATGTCAGGCAGAGATCACCTCTGAGTAAGCGGTATGCAACTGAGTACAGATGGAGTTTCTTGATATGGGCTGCATAGGGCATCTGTTTCAGGCCAGTAATCCTCTTGGTGAGGTACTTTAATGGCCTTTCCAGCTGTTGCAGGTGTCTTGTAAGGTACATCCCAAATGGGGCGTTATATTCTATGATGGGTCTAATGAGTGATGAGTAGAGAGGCACAATAACCTCTTTTGTTCTAGATGTGAACCCTTTTGTGATTAGGTGGGCCACATAGAAGGATTTTCTAACCACCTTGGCAATGTGATTATCAAAGGAGAGATTACTGTCTACTTGGGTCCCCAGATCCCTTATTACATTTTCTGTATTTAGGGGACTACCACCTATGTGGTAGTTCGCGGGTAATTTGTTTTTTCCAAAGGGGATGACTATGCACTTTTTGGCATTTAGCTTGAGGCTATGATTTTGACACCAGGTATCCGTCTCAGTGTGACCCATCTGAAGGGTGCCTGTATCAGCTGGAGAATCAATTATGGCCCCTAGATTGCAGTTGTCTGTGAACTTGGTCAGCCATAGTCCTCCTATGCTTGCCTGTACCTCTGAGAAGTATATACCGAACAGGAGGGGTCCTAGGACTGAGCCCTGGGGGACGCCACTTGTAACCAGTATAGAGTCAGACGTAGAGCCTGAAACTCTCACCATGTGGGTTCTATCCATGAGCCAGTTGGCAACCCATCTCATGATGTAGGGGTTTATGTTCAAGCTGATGAGCTTGTCTATAATACTAGAATTGGGAATGGTGTCGAAAGCCTTTGCGAGGTCTAGGTAGGCTGTGTGGACCTCCTTTCCCTCGTCTAATGCCTTGGTAACCATCTCAAAGAAGTCCACCAGGTTTAGGAGGGATGATCTGCCCTTAACAATACCAAACTGGGTAGGGTCCAAGGTTTGGAGGTTTCCAATGTCTCTTTTAATGAGTTCCATGATGATGCGTTCCATAGCCTTGAGACAAGACTAGTCAGGCTTATAGGACGATAGTTCCCGGGGTCCATTGTGGTTCCACCTTTGTGGAGCAGGATATCTGTTGCTGTGCGCCACTCTATGGGTATGTAGCCTGTAGAGAGGCTGAATTTGAACAGTGTGTTTAGGTGAGGGGTTAGTTCATTTTGGAGCTCTTGTAAGACACAGCCTGGGACCCCATCCGGTCCCATTGAAGCTGTGTTTTTGGCTTTGGATAGGGCTGTTTTAACCTGTGCATCAGTGATTGACGGGGCCCTACATTCTTTTGGTATGCTTATGGGCCCTTTAGGGGGTGAGAAGGGGGTGAAGTTTGCACTAAACCTGTCTGCCAGAATGTTTGCAATATCAGTTGGTTCAGTGTATTTTGTGCCATTCTGCACTAACTCAGAGCAGATCTGAGAGTTTCCACTTAGGTTCTTGACATAGCTAAAGAATGCTTTGTGGTTATCTTTGGAGTCATTGGCAATTTTTCTTTCGATACTAGCCTTGGATGATTTAATGAGGGATTGTAGTTTCTTGCTGATACTGATCAGGGATGTCTTTCCTTCTTGGGAATTTACTCTTTTCTGTACTAGTTTCCTCCTTCTGTTGTATAGCTTGTTTATGGCAGGGGTCCACCAGACTGGTTTCCTTTCCTTGGAGGAGTGAGACTTGGTTTTACTTGGGATAGCATGATCCATGCATTCCTGCAGATGCTCATAGAGTGCCTTTGTAAAGGTTTCAGCAGCTTGGACAGCATTGTCCTTTAGCATGGGGGCTGTGAACCTTTCCACCTCGGTCTAAAGTAACGTGAAGTTTGCTTTTGAAAAGTTTTTCATGGTGGTTTCCTTGATTGGGGGTGGGGGCAGAATGCGGATATCCAGAGTGATTAGTCTATGGTCTGATCTAACCAGCGAGGGGTTCACCTCCGGTGTGGAACACCGGTCGCCCATCTTGGTGATGACCAGGTCCAATATGTTGTTCCCTCTGGTGGGGGTGTTGACCAGTTGATCCAGGGCATTCAAGTTTATAAATTCTAGGAATCGTTGGGCAAGGGAGTTAGTACTTGAGTAGTTCTCCCAGTTTATGTTTGGGTAATTGAAATCACCCAGTATTAAGGTGTTTGGTAGGACCTTCATATTTCCCAGTGTCTCCAGAAATGCGGAATGGGGGTCCTGGGCCATGGTGAGTGATCTGTAGCAAGCTACAATTTGGATTGCAGTTTGCCCATTGTTAGTTGCACATGGATGATCTCTGATGCATTGTGCTGCGCCACTAACCTGGAGGTGTGGGTATCCTTGATGAATATAGATACACCCCCACCTTTTGTGTTTCGGTCCTGGCTGTGTGGCCGAAAGGTATGGTATGAGTTATAGCCTAGTAGTGCTGGGGTGCTCTCAGGAGCCTTAAACCAGGTTTCTGTTACTGCACAGATGCTGATGTTCTCCATACTGAGGAGTGCCTCGAGTGCATGCATTTTGAGGTTTAGACTTCTGGCGTTGAGGAATGGGTTTGTGCCCAAACACGACATGCAGTTGCTTTGATCTTTAAGCTTAATTTGCCCTTTTATTGTAATTGTTATGCCCAATTAATCTCTTATCATGCTCATAACCTCAAGCAACTGCCTGCATAAAAGAAAACAGAGAGTGGAACCCCGTACAAACCAATACAAGCTACTGCAAGTCCTACTTTATCAACAGACTGTGAGCAGTGTAGGTCTATTATAATTTTCTCTCTGTGATACTCCTACTGTTTCTTCTGCTGTGCATGCTACTGGACCCATTCCCCACTTTTCCTCCCATTTATTGTAACAAATATATACAGTTTTCCAAAGCTTTGCATTTATTTTAGATTTTCATATCTTATTTATCTTGTATAGTGCATTTATTTTTTATTCTTATATTTTATTCTCCTGTTTATTGTAACAAATATATACAGTTTCTCAAAGCTTTGCATTTATTTTATATTCTACCTCCCTGATGCTATACTAAATCTGCTTTTGAGTTCACATAGATAAACAGACACCTTTAAGTACTGACCTGGGATAGCTGATTGATTGTTTTTCTCATCTCACAGTTTTCTCCAAGTCTTGGTTCATAGTCTTGTTCTCCTAACATAATTTTTCCTTAAGATACCCTTGGCACTCCTAATGTATCTCAGTTTAGTAAAAGCTATTATCTGGTGCAAAAGGAAACTAATATAAGCTCAGGACTAAAAGTGTCTGCTGTTTGTAACATACATATTCTCCTCCAAAACCTGTGACACCAGTAAGGCAGCATATAACTTACTTGCAAACTATCATCATTTCAGTCTACCTGATTTTTTTTTTTATTCATGTGCCTCTTCCAGCTGGGCTAACCCTCTCCATTCGCCCTTGTTACTCTCAGGCTCACTCTGCCTCCCTTACCCTACCCCCATTTCCACTCATGCCCTCTTTCATTACATTTATACTCCATACACCACACCCCTTCCTTTTCCTCCACCCAGTCAGCCACTCTAATTAATTAGCACCTTTTCTTTTTGACAACCACTCCTTTTACACTCTCCTCCCCTATAGCCTAATTACTTACCCCATCCCCTTCCTAGTCTCATCCATTCCCTACCACATACTCCTACTCTCATCTTGAACCATCCCCTCCCACTCTCATACCCTATACCACTACATATCAGCCATGTCTACTACTCATTCCCTCTCTCTACTCTATCTCCTATCATGTGGTACCTCTATCTCTTTGTCTCCTTTCTCTTCTTCCTCTCACTAACAACCTGCTACCATACTTCACTTTGCCTTCAACCCGTCTCTCCCACTCTCCCTCATACTCTCAACACCCACTCTATCTGTCACCCATATTTAGTCTCACCATCACTCTTCCCCACCTCACCATCTGACCTCTTCAAAATTACCACTTTTTCTAGCTCATCTCTCCCCACTACTCAGAAACCTAGATATCCTTTGACTCTGAACCTATGCTTCTATATTCTCATGTTCTTTGGCACACTTCTCTTGGATGGGGACATCCACTCCAACCCAGGACCTCCCACCCCCTTGCTTGCACAATACCTCAACACTAACCTCTTCCCCCCACCTACCCCCACCTACCCCCTCCTAACAACACTCCCCCACCTAAATAACTAAATATTCAAAGCATTGTAAATAAAATAACAGAACTACACTCTTGGATTTCTAATACATCTCCCGACATCTAACTCTATGGGAAACCTGGCTTAAACCACACATCCTCAACTCGGAGATCTTACCTCTAGGCTACAATATCTTTCATTCAGATAGAACCAATAGAGGGGAGTGGCTGTCATCTACTCTGAACTACTAAACCTTTCCCCTCTCTTCATCTCTGTTCCATCTTTCTCAACTTCAGAAATCCTTATCGTTAACTGTCACCTAAACTCACACAAAAAATTTGCCATAGTCTATATACACCCCCCAGCAATAATATTCCAATCCTAGAGAAAATTCGCTCCTGGCTCACTCAACATGCCCCCTATGAAACCATCATACTTGGAGACATTAACATAGACTGGTCTAAATTGTCCCCCTCATCCCCCACCCAACCTCCATGGATTTCACCAACACATTTCTACCCCCACTAGAACTAACAAAAACTCCCCTTCTGGGCCTATCCCTGACTGAATTCTTACCCCGGCTCCCAACCATTACCATAACCCTGGCATACTTCCAAACTCTTTAAGCAATCACTCCCCAACATTTATTCATAGATTCACCCAACATTTTCCCAAAGACCATATGTACAGAATATGCCAGAACCTCACCCACTTTGACCCAGACACTTTTAACTCTAAACTATCTGGCATCAATTGGTCCTTCCTATACCACCTCTTTCTCAATGAGGATGTAAACTCCTTCAATAAGATTTTCCTTGACACTCTTGATTCTATTGCTCCTTCTAGAAAAAAATCAGAATTAAATCCAACTATGCCTCCTGGCTTAAAAAACAGACCCAACTGATCATGCGCAAAAGAGATAGTTGGAAATCCTGGGTTAAAAATAAATCCCCTCCCTTACTTCAGACATACAAACACCTCAGAAACTAGACCAAAAAAACTAGTCATCAAAGATAAGAGCTTATTTTTTCTCTAATCAATGCAGGCCTCACAAAAATCCCAAAAAATTCTGGACCTCCATCAACAACCTGCTCCACCCAGGTAAACCCACTACTCCCAACCCCTTTCCGCACAACACTGCCACTGAAACTATCACTCTCCTCAGCAACTATTTCATAGAAACTATCCAAAAGCTCACACAAAATAGTACATCTCACCCAACCTCTCTATCACCTCTTAACAAAACTCTTCCCAATACATTTTCTTTCCGACCAGTCCCAATTACCACTATTAAATCTCTTCTAAATAAATGTAAGCTTTTTTCCCTTTCTGCCAACCAACTACCCTCCCACTTCCTAAAAATAGCTGCAGAATTCATTGCCCACCCTCTCATTATACTTATCAATTGTTCCATCTCTGAGGCCCTTGTCCCAGATATCTGGAAATCCTTTTATACAATACCTCTTCACAAATGCCGCAACTCTACCGATGCTTCTAACTTTAGAGCCATTGCTATCCCGCCCCCCTTTTCTAAAATTTGAGAAAAATGCATCCATGCTCAGTTAATCAAACACCTTCTTGACTACAAACTCCTTACTCCTACCCAACATGGCTTTGGACCCCAGCATAGTACAGCCACTGCGTCTCCTTTACTCAAACAATAGCTGAAGCCTGTGACAATAACTTGCTCACCTCCTGTCTATTCCTTGATCTTTCAAAAGCCTTTGATACTGTTTCTCACTCTAAACTCCTTACTAAACATTCTGATCTACATCTTTTGTTCCTCTTCCATCAACTGGTTCTCTAACTACCTTTCTGGCAGGCAGCAATCTATACACTGGCAAACTGTCCTCTCTCCATTCCTCCCTGTAAATACTGGAGTTCCCCAAGGATCGATTCTAGGCCCCCTTCTGTGCAGCATATTCATTAACAAACTTCACTCTGCTACTAACCTCTCTACACTTCTACAATAAGCTGCTGACTCCACCCTTATCACCTCTACCCACAACATCCCTGAACTCCTAGCTCTCACTCAACAAACCTTCACCTCTGTCGAAACATGGCTGTTTGATAATCAGTTAATACTAAATCCAAAAAAAAAACTAAACTCCTTCTCTTCTTCCCTAAAACACTCTCTCAGCACAAACCCTCTTTCTCTGTCACCTCTCTTAATAACACCATCATCATCCCAAACCCCATACCAAACTACTTGGAGTAATTATTGATGATGAACTAAAATTCGATACTCATATCCAACAATGTACAAAAAAGACCCACCAGAAACTCGGACATCTCAATCACAACCAGAAATTTCTGTAGCCTTCTTCCAAACTTTCCCTCACTCAGTCCCTTCTTCTACCTTGTCTTCTCTATACTGCCCCTGTCCTTACTAATGTTCAGACTTCAGTTATCACCAACTAGAGCAAAGTTATCATAAAATAGCCAGGTTTGCCTCTAATCTCCCCTATAAATTCCACCGTCTCTCCCTTAAATCACTCCAATGGCCAGAAATCTCTAAACAACTATGTTTACCCCAACTTCACATTGCATACTCTATCCTGAATGATCCCTCTTCCTGTCCTTCCATCTCCAACCTAGTCTCCTACTACAACCCCCATTGTCACCTTCATACTTCCAGTAAACACCTCCATGACATATATATAAACACAATAAAAATATAGGAAAGTCTCTCTACAAATACTCTGTTGCACATGCTTGGAACTCACTCTCTCAAAACACAAGAAGCATTCATCAAAAACACCTGCTCAAAAAAGAACTTACAATTTTTCTTTAGAGTACATGGTCCTGCCCTTGTCTAGCCCCACTTGATCTAGCCTCCTCTCTTCTCAACTTTAACTCCTTTTCCCTATTCTACTGTTTACTTCCTTGTACTTGCTGCCCCATATACCTTTAAACCTCCCTCTACCCTCACTTCCACAGCACATATATTCATATATATCTTTAAAAGATAAATAAATAAATAAATAAATAAATACAAATAAATAATAAAAAAAAAATTATAGAATAGTTTATCTAGCTGTATGTACTTCGAGTGTCATATTTTCTAGACCTGTCAATTGTTAATTAACCTATTCTATATACACATATTCTCTAACTGTTGATTTTCTTATTATGTTTCATGGTGGTTTTAATTTTTTACTGTTATTTTTATTTTTGATTTGATTTTTATTGTAAAAATATGTAATACTTCTGGAACTTTTCTCCTCAAGTCTCCACTGAAAATGGGCCCCTGGCTCAGTTGGACTAACCCGGTTAACAAATGTCAGTAAATAAATAAAATAAATAAATTATACTTTTCTTGTGTTCATTTCACTTTAAACATGCTTGTTATGCAAACCAAAGGTAATTCTGAGCCCCTTATGAATAGTTTTATCAAATATTGTGGTTTTGAACATTTTGTTTAATTAATAATGTGGTTTGTGCCTTTCGTTTGATTAATAATATGTTTTGCGCTACTCGTTTGATTAATAATGCGTTTTGTGCCTTTTAAATGCGCCTTTTCATTTTCGTTGCCAAATAAATCATTTGTGTAGTTTTCTATACCTTTGGTTCATTTTTGGCCCTTTTTCATTTGTCTGTGCTCTGTTTCACTCAACCTGCTTAGTCTGCCTTCACCTTCAACTCTGCACCTCATGGCTCGTAGAAGTAGCTCTGTTAATCATGGTTCTGACACCATATCGCTCGTCTGGTCAGGATAAAACAGACCAACATTTGTGGGTTCTGTTCAAGCAGCTTTATTACATACAAACACATCAAAAAGAAGGCTTTGTAACTTAAACTCAAATAAACTTATAAAAAGGCTCATACACATTAACACTCTGGGTGTTCTCTAAAAATGAAATTGCTGCCTGCATGTACTCAGTATTTATATGCATGTGCTTACATCTGGAAATGCTTCATAATCATAAAGGTGCATACACATGCTCTGATCTACACCTACATATGAATCAATGAACCTATAAAGAATCATTAATTCAAACCCATTATAGGCAAAAATAATTTACAGTACAGCCCAATCATATTTCTTACATCAACTCTCTCTCTTTCTCTCTCTCTCAAATACAAGATCATCTCTTCCTACAACTTACCAGATGACTTAAAGGAAAATAATACCCTTGGTTACTAACAAATTAAAAACTTAAACAAGCAAAGCAACTGAGCCTGGAGAGAGTGGGAAAAACATACCAACAAAAATGTACATCAGCCTATTTAGAAAAAAAAATCGTGAATTACATCAAGACAGCAAAAGTTGCATTAAGTCAGAAACAACAACATACCAATGACTATTCCGGAAAGAAATAATAAACCTCATTGGTCACATTACCAAGAAGTCTGTAGCTGACGCCTCTATACCAAAAATCTTCCTAATTACACAAACATTCTGATTAATACTATAACCAATCTCATGTGCAGTATTATAACTCACTCCAAGGTGAAATAATCAGTTCATATTTGAAAAATCAACTATCCGACCTATGTCAACCTTTCTATTTCAAATAAATATCCTTTTAACAAAGTACAAAACATCTTGGGAAAGTTAGATGAATCTGCTAAATTTAGTAGAATCCATCCCACTGTTCTCCATCTGGCAGCTAGATTAATAGACAAACCATTAACCAATATCTATAATCTACATATGTCACTCCACAGGCACTGTTTTAGATCCCTTCAGTCATGCTGTAATTACTACACTTCCCAAACTGTATCCTACAGCAACCATAAAGACTTCTGACCTACTGCCAACCTTTTTACATTACTAAAAGTTTTTGAAAAATATAAAGATTTTTTCAAAAATATTTAAATTTGAAATTAGAATTGTCACAACAAAACGACAACAAAGTAACAAACTGACCAAAGTCAAATGAAACCATTCAGAATAAATGCAAAAACTAAAACCCACAACAAAACACCATAACAAAAGAGCTACATGCACTATTTACAGAAATCCGCGCATGTTTGTTTGTCTTTCGGCTTTTTCTCGGTAAGGGGTCGCCACAGCGGAACTCTGGTCCACTAATGATTGACAGTAGATTTTTACAAAACGCCGGGGTGCCAGCTCGATGCCCAATCTTCAATGAAGGCACGCCCATTTACGCACGCATGTCTTTTGAACGCTACCCAACCGTGGGGAGGACATGCAGACTCCACACAGAAAGCACTCCCAAGCCAAGCCGAGAATCGAACGGGAGAACCTCTTGCTGTGAGGTAACAACGCTACCGCCGTACCACCGCACATAAGAATTAAAAACTAATGTAAAGATTTTTGATCACATTATCACCAACAATTTGTGTAACAACATGAACGACAGGTTATTTATAGCTGCTGTCTTTATTGATATGAACCAAGTTTTTGGGACAGTCATCATTCATCATAAATTAGAACATCTAAACTTTGGCTCTGAAACAGTTTAATGCAAAATCAATTTGCAAATCAATTATTCTAGGTTGCTGACAATGGATCTTTATCTGAAAAAATAAATTCTACTGCAGAGTCCCACAAATCTCTGTGCTAAGTCTTATCTTATAATCTCCTTCTGTCAATGGCATAATATTGGTTCTATTCCCTTTAAACCTCACATTTTATGCAAATGATATTCTCGTACTAAACTCAGACACAAAAATGCCAAACCTACAGCAGAAAATACAAGTTAACTTTGTATTATGTCACTGGACATGTAAGTACAAACTATTCATCTTTAAAAATAATCCTGTATGCTTATGTCACTGGACATGTAAGTACAAACTATTCATCTTTAAAAATAATCCTGGTGTAATGCTTTTCACAAGCCCACAGAGTTTTATAGATACATTCCCCTTAAACCTTTATTACTCACAGAATAACATGATTCCCATGGTGTACCAGCAAAAATGCTTTGGCCTCATACTGGACTCCATGCAATCTTTTAAAGTGCATATAGAAATAACAATGCAACAGTCTATGACAAACTATGTCACAGTTAAAATGTTGTTGCAGATTATTACATTCACTAGCCTCAGATGCCAGAAAATCATTTGCAAGAACTATATTAATTCCCAAACTACAAAATGGTCTACCCTTACACTTTAACAATAAAAAAAATAAAATCCTGCATACTGCAGTCAACATAATAAACCATAATAGCCTTTAGCATGCTCAAGAAACCCACCACTGTGGTTAGTTAAAGAGATTTCACTGACTATCAATTACTGGTAGTGAAACTCTGCTTCAAAACACACTTCTTTTCAAAATACTTAATATTTATTACTGTCCTACTCCTTTTAAAAGTAAAACATTTAAAATGACTAACTACTCCCACAGAAACAGTAATGACAATGGTCTTGAATTAATCAGATCCCTATTGGTTCTAAATACAGTAGACACAGCCTTCTTCAAAATAACACGCTTCATGGATTAAATTTCCTCAGGCCATCAAGAGTGAAACACCTATGAAGTATTTTAAATCAAAACTAAAATATTTCTTCTTGAAAGAGAACAAATGTTAATGTTTTAGAGCCAATGGCTGGAATGCACAAAGCAATATTGTTACTCGCCAAGTATATAGTAATGCTATAGTGAAACTTTGTTCTTGAAGTTCTAGTGAATGTTGAACAAACTCTATAAATATGTAAATGTGCAAATGCAGTATTTATAAATAGAGCCGGGATCTTCTGAATCTTATACAATGGATCTGATAGATATGTACTTCAATGACTGACAGCTGACTAGGTTCAGTAGGCAAGACCTGCATTATGGGAATCCAGGCAGGTTAGGGTCAAGGGTCTAAAGCCCTACATCAGTATTCATTAATTCACAATTTGTATTCTATAACATTGTAGGTGATACTAGTAATACTAATATATCTATAATTACTTCTGTCAGTTCCCATGTAAAATGGTTATTCCCCATGCTTCTAGGACACAAAATGGGGAGAGACTTAAGGTGAAGAGGCTTGGGAGTGTTTCAACTAACTGGTACTTAGTATTCTCTAGCAAGTAGTCTGGAAAGTTCTCAGCGCCCATGGAGCTAGTGTTTTTGGTTGGGCAGTGTTGTGGGGAATAGGGATGACATTTGGGTGGGAAGAGGGCATGAAGTTATAACTCAGTTGCTCATAAGGATGTTTGCAGTGGGTTCAGGATTATAGTGGAAAAATCCAACCGAAATGCATTTTGGTTCATAGATGTGTGTTACTTTTAAGTTTCTTTGAAGACAGTCTTGTGATCATTTTTGGTTTTGATGACAGTCTTGAAGTTATAACTGATCTTGTCCTCTCTGAAAGCATGTTTAAGGGTTTCGCTTGAATATATTTAGATTTCTATAATAATGGGGAAGTGGCGATATATTGTAGATAGCAAAAAGCTACTACTTTTTATTGTAGAGTTTACTGATGTGGGAATGCCACTATACAAATTTATTTTGAATGTACCCATATTGTCTAGTTGAAGGGCAAGGATTCTTCAGTATATCAATCCATAACAAAATAGAATTCTGTGAAATATGGTACATCTTCAGCTATTCGGTTGTTTGAAGGACTGAGATTTTATCCTTATAGGTGCCAAATAACTTTCCAGGGTGTTTGCTAGTCTTAGAGAGGTCCAGAAATACAGCATAATTTTCTTTCTGGAAGTGAAGGCTTATTTTAAGGTGAACATTACTGCTACGTGGTCTGATTTCACCAAGGAAATAGTGACATTTCAGGTGATAAAAGACAGGGAGCAGTTGGTAAGATCAAGATCTAGGAGAAGGCAGCCCTGATAGGTAGTAGAGCAATTTGATCAGCTGAATTTGCCAGAGCAAAATTGAGAAGTATTTAACATATTTTATTGCTAGTTGTACAGATTTTCCAATTCATGGATGGGTAAATGAAGTCTTCTGGTAGAATTAGATATTCTGCATGCTCCAAAGAGGACACAAAACGGGAGCTGAATTTAATATTAGTATTAGTGTCTTAGGTGATGTTATTGACAGCTGTTAGAACCTCAACATGTCGATGATTGTTACCATGTGAGATTGTTGTGAAAAGATGGGATGCTCAACAAATGTGGACATACCTCACAATTCACTGAGGATCTAAATGTTTGGTTGGTGCTGTACTCAACTACTGAGGAAGAACTATCCCTGGCATTGAGCTAAGTTTTGCTGCCTACGTGAGTGTGGATATCATCAAGGGTAAGGAAGGCATCATGCTTAGACATTTCTGTTGTTAAACTTCTAGCATGCAGCAAAGCTACTATTATGAAGTTTGAATTAAAATTTGGTAAATGGGTATATCTATGAGTTGGACTAGTGTAATAATAATAATAATAATAATAATAATAATAATAATAATAATAATAATAATAATAATAATAATAACAATAATAATAATAGATTGCACTGCTAGTGAGTTAGTTGCAATCAGTGGTGAGAGAATATTATCATTCTTGAAGGATTAACTGTGGATGGGGTTAGATTTCAGAACACAGAAAGACATTCTAAAGATGCAAAACTTTATTTAATGGTTCTCAGTCTCAGTCTGTATGTATGAATAAGAAAGCAAAGGGTTGATTCTAAAGCTGTTGTATTCCTGAACTCTGTTTTGATACAACTGTAAAGCAGAACTAAGTAAGTTTATAATGATTCATAATTTCAAGCTGCATTTTAAGTCTGTCTTTCAAATATCTTCTACATGAATTTTGTTTAACTTTCTCTTCCTGTCTGGGTTCCCTCTAAAACATGCAAGTTAACAGAATGGAAAGAAAATAAATTTTTATTTTTATTATTTTATTTTACATTTGTTGACCGGGATAGTCCGACTGGATGCATGTCCATTTTCAGCGGAGGCCCGGGAAGAAAAGCTCCAAGGGTAAGCAGATACAGCATTACATAATACCAGCATTACATATTACAAACAGACTGTTTACAGACATTAAATAAATAAGCAAGTTAAACAAGTTCCACAGGTTACAGTTAATCCTGAGCGCAAGTCAGGATTAAATTAAATTACAGAGTAAACTGGTTAACAGATTTTTACACATTCTAGAGAGAGTTAACCAGGCTTGATACATTGACATAGCCAGTTAAGTGGCAAATGTTGTTTGAGTCTAGTTTTAAATTGACCTAAGGTGGAAAGTAAGGTAATATCAGCTGGAAAGAGAGTTCCAGGATCTACTTACAGAGTTTGCAAAGAGAGAATCACCGGTAGTGTTATTAATTTTGCTAGTCTGAATTAGTAGTTTGTTAGAGGATCGAAGCGGTCTAGGATTGTTATAGGGGGTGATAATATTTTTAAGTGCAGGAGTATTGTCCGAATTATAGAGGATATTATAGGCCATAATCAGTTGGTTATACTGGATTAGGCTGGGTAGTTCAAGCCACCCAAGCTGATTTAGATTGATGCAATGATGTGTCCTAAAAGGCAGCCCAGTGGCAAACCTGGCAATGTGGTTGTAGCAAATTGAGAGTTTGTTAAGGACAGTCTTGTTTAAATTCGAGAGTAGAGGGGATGCATACAGAAGGGTTGAAAGAAGGTGAGAGCGAGCTATGGCAATTTTAGCTGGAGGGGTTAGGAAGGCTTTTATTCTGTAAAGTGACCCTAGTTTTTTATTGATGGTTTTGATAGTTTGGTTAACATGTAGGTCAAATTTTAGATTATTGTCTATAATGACACCTAATAGTTTTGTAGAGGGGTCAGGGGAGATTGTTGTGCTATCATTTGATTTTATAGCAAAGGTGAAAGCGGTAGACCTACGTGTTGGTGAAAATAACAGCATTTTAGTTTTTTGGGGATTTAGGATCAGATGATGTTCAGAAAGCCAGTTTTCTATTGTATTAAAGGTGGTCTGGGTAGCTGACCATAACTCTACTGGAGATGTGGCTGAGCAAATCAGAGTAGAGTCATCAGCATATTGGATACAGCTGACTTTTGGGATGACAGTATAAAGGTCGTTAATGAAGATGGAGAACAGCAAGGGCCCTAGTATAGAGCCTTGTGGTACTCCAAGGGTGTTAGGTAGAAGGTTAGAGAGTTTGTTCTGCCAGAGAACAGCCTACTGTCGACCATTCAGGAAGGATTGAAACCATTGAAGGGCTCCATTATTTAGACAGAATGTTTGCAGGGTGTGGATTAAAAGTTGGTGATCAACCATATCGAATGCCTTGAAAAGATCCAAGAAGAGGGCTGAGGATATATAATTATTATTGCGATTATGGTTTATGGTGTTGGTAAAGGCTAGGAGGGCTGAAGTAGTGCTGTGATGAGGACGGAAGCCATGCTGAGTGTCTAACATAAGGTGATTCTGGATTACGTGGTGCATGAGTTGTCTATGAATACATTTTTCCATAATCTTTGCAAGTGGAGAGAGTATAGCTATTGGCCTATAATTGGAGAATTCAGTAGAGCTGCCTCCTTTGTGAAGTGGGATTACATAGGATATTTTCCAGATGGTGGGAATTTTAGCTTCTACTATGGTTCAATTGATTAGTATTGAGACGGGGTAAGCAATAGCATCAGCTGATTTTTGTAGGTACTCGGCAGGGAGTTGATCAGCAGAAAGTGTAGTGGGTTTTCATCAAGGTACGGATAAGTGAAGTGGTGACTGGTTGGAAGCTGAATGTGAGTAGGTTTCTAGGGGTGCTACTTTCAGGACCAGGGGAGCTAGGAGGTAGTTGGCTAGCTAGGGCTTGAATTGTCTCAGTAAAGAATTGGTTAAAACTGTCAGAAACATCTTCAGGGGTTTTATCAATAGTAGCAGCAGGGATTCGGGTTTAAGTTTGTCCATGATGTAGTAGATTATTTAAACCTGCCCAAAACTTCTGTTTTTTGTCTTGTAAAATTGATTTTTTTGGTTTCGTTCCTGGTTTGCCTGTATTTAATGTGATCTTGAGGGTCTTTAGAAGAATGCCATAAAGCCCATGCTTTGTTTCTAAGGGTAATTTTGCGTTTAGACTCTTTAGAAAGCCATGGCGCAGTTTTTGCCTTGGTTCTCTTTGAACGAACAGGTGCATGCAAATCAAGGATCTCAAAGAATTTGTTGTTAAAGTATGCTACTGCTTCCTCTAAGCGGAGGTGTTTCAGAATAGAACAATTACATGAGTTGAGATCTTACTGGAATTTGGCAGGGTCAACGTTTTTATTGTTTCTAACCTTTCTGAGTAAGGGTTGTTGGGAATTAAAGGTTTTATGCTTAATTGCATATGTGAGAAGGTGATCGCTTAGGCCATCAAGGAGGGTACCAGAGGTGTACAGTTGGGAGTGACTATTTATGAGTACCCAGTCAAGTATATTTTCTTTTTGGTTGGGTTTACCTATCCTGGTAGGGGTGGATATAATTTGTGTAAATGCATGCAGGTTAATATGGGTGGTTGGGGATTCTGAGGAACAGGTGCCCTAGTCTATGTTAAAGTCTCCAAGTAGTGGGGTTTCGTGGGGGTAGTGACATGATAGCCAGTGCAGGATATCTTCAAATGTAGATATATTGTTACCTGGGGGAATGTACATACAGATGATATTAATGCATTTGTTTTTATTAAGTTGCAATTTGGTGGCAAGAATCTCGGAGCTATTAATCTGAGGTGGTTGTATTATATCTATGGTGACATTCAACTCAGATTTATAGAGTACAGCTACCTCACCCCCCTTCCTCGAAGCACAATCCAGCCTGTGTATGTTGTACCCAGGTGGTAACCCTTTATTGTCTTTAGTATTAGGTTTTAACCAGGTTTCAGATAAACAGATAATCTCAGGGGAGTGGACATCCAAAAGTGCATGCAATTCATGTACCTTGTTATTAATGCTTCTAATATTGAGATGACAGACTAGGAGAGAGTTAGTTGGCCTATTAATTGTAGGTTTGTAGCTTAGATTGCAAGTAGAGGGGGTATGTGTATCTAAAGTGAGTGGGCCAGGGATGGGGTGAATATCACCACCAAGTATTAGGTTGAGTCTATACTTGGTGATGAACTTCAGGAATTTGTTTATTAGTTTGTGGTAGTGTTTGGATCTAGAGCTAATGGGCCTGGGGTTGAGATGTTGATAGACTGAACAAGATGTTGGATAGGATCTGGTACTGTAAGTATGGTTGAAGGTGGAAGGATTTACAGCTGGGGTGATAGTATGGCCTTTTGTGACCTGAAATCCCATGAGAAACTAGTTTTCATACAAGGTAAGGAGGTATGGTGCGAACAAGAGGGGTAGTAAAGAGGAGTGTATCATTATCTGTGATTCAGCTAGTGAGTTACGGAACTGTTTTACCTGGTGATGCAACACCAGAAGATAGAGTGTTGAGGTAAAGGTACTGGAAGGGGGATGGGAGAATGCCAGATGAAAGCTAATAGGTGCTATTAAAATGTAGGTAGAAGAATGGGGGCGGGTGGAATTATCCCAGATGAAAGCAGATAGGATCTAGAAAGTTGGGGAGTGGCTATAGTACTATAAATTTAGAGGTACTGGGGGCAGGAGAGAATTGGGGGCAGGGAGGGGAGCGAAGAGAGCCCGAGCATAGCGGGGCTATTGCAGTT
This sequence comes from Protopterus annectens, assembly GCF_019279795.1. Lineage (NCBI taxonomy): Eukaryota > Metazoa > Chordata > Ceratodontiformes > Protopteridae > Protopterus > Protopterus annectens. The sequence goes on along the minus strand of NC_056734.1, from coordinate 578,213,159 downwards.
TACAAGGTTTCCTAAGGTGTCCTAAAGCTATAAGGTAAGTATTATAGCTCTTAATGTAAGAGTCAATTTACTTAAGTTACAGGGGAAGGAGGCAACTACTCAAGTAGAAAAAAAGAGCCCTATGGCTGACCAGTATGGTGACTTGCTTAATTACACAGCACTGTAAGTAAAAGCTTAACAAATGCTTTTTGTGTGTGCAACCTACTCTGTTTAAATGCTGAGAGAAACTGATTGCAGTCCTGTAGACACTGTTTTGTAGGGAACTGTAGAGTTCAATCTGTTTAAATGCTGAGAGAAACTGATTGCAGTCCTGTAGACACTGTTTTATAGGGAACTGTAGAGTTCAGTCTGTTTAAATGCTGAGAGAAACTGATTGCAGTCCTGTAGACACCGTTTTGTAGGGAACTGTAGAGTTCAATCTGTTTAAATGCTGAGAGAAACTGATTGCAGTCCTGTAGACATCGTTTTGTAGGGAACTGTAGAGTTCAATCTGTTTAAATGCTGAGGGAAACTGATTGCAGTCCTGTAGACTTTTAAATAAAGTCTGAGATCTGCAAACATATGTCAAATAGTTTTGTTTAGTTTTACACCGCTATTAATTAAAATGAAGTGCCATTATCTCATAATATGAGGTGTTCTATAGAGGAAAGTTTGGATTTTTTTTTATTTTCAAATATATGCAGGTTTATGAGAGTGAGTTTTTTTAAAACTATTTTTTATCAAGTTTTAACAATACAAAATTCACATTCAGAAATACAATAAAGAAATTGTGTCTAAAAAGAAAAAAAATAAAAAAATAAATTAAAAAGTAAAAAAATTAAAAAAATTAAAAATAAAAAATTATACAAATAGAGTGAGGGTTTTTGAGTGCAGCAAAACATGTACGTAAATTATTGCTCATGTAAGTGTAGTACATTGAATAATTCCTCAGTTTTAGACATAGCTGGAAATATAACTATTGTATTTTCCTGATTTTCACCAGGTCTGTCATTTTTGCTTCAAAATATTTTACTGTCTTTGTCAAAATTTGTACTTTTGTGGTAGGAAGAATGAGAATGTTGTAGCCTGAAAGTGCAAAATAATGTCACCTTTGAAGCTACAAGATTCTTCAGAAACTGTATCATGAGTTATCACTATTATTATGTAAACATATATAACCCACTTTGTTACACACAGTTCTGACATTGCAATTACAAATACAGCAGTTCAGCTTTTTGCAGAAAGTAATGCTGTTTCCAGTTCTGACCATGGTTTACAGCTACATTACTTATACTTGGTCTCTTATCCAATAGATCCTCTTTGCAAAAAACAAAAGCCTCCCAGCTTTTCATGTGCATCATCTTATGAATGTCCCCTTCTTCCCCAGGTATGCCTAGCTTCAGTTCTGATAAATCTTTCCTTCTTGTCCTTTTCCTAGCCATCCGCTGCTGTGCCAGAATATTATACCACCCATTTGCTTTAGCATTTCCTCATCACCTTGTTTGTATGCCTCCCTTTTTACTATCTTCACAATGCTTGAATTCTTTGACAGGCACCCCATACTCCTGCCTCTCAAATAGGCCCTTCCATTTCCCAAAAGTATCTGGGAGCTTTTGCTGCTAGTTGAATAGATTTGCCAGATGACTGATGGGTAGTTGAAGTATTTCAATAGAACTGCATATGGTCTAATGGAGAACTTTACAAACTGGTCTAGATAATCTGCATACCCCAAAGCGGAAATAAGAGGTGAGCTATTGTTAGTATTAATGTGATAGGTAATATTACCAACAGTTGTTAGAGCCTGAGCAAGTCCCAGATTGTTATCTTGTGAAATTTGGTGTGGTAGGATGGCATGCTGGACAGATACAGACATGCACCACAATTCACTGAGGATCTGAATGCTTGATAGATACTGTATTCTGGTATTGCTATTAATTGTATTGTCACTTCACCTTATTTTTACCTCAGCTTCCTTTCTCCACCTAAAGTAACACATTTTCAGCATTTGGTGACCTTCTTTTCAAATATCTGAACTTAGTCCTCTAGAACTTTCTTCCAAAAATTATGTAAAATTCTTTATTCCCTGACCATGTCTCTAGAAGTCTCTGTCCTACACCTCCAGCAGATACCCTCAAACAATCCCCTGATCCTTTTAGCCTGTACCGAAATAATAATCAGTTTTGCTTCACCATTATTTGATGGTCCCAGAGTTGTATCATGTCACTTGAAGATCCAGATTTCCTCTATTATTCCTCATCTCCTCCTATTCAGCCTGCTTTATGTCCTGTACCACATGGATCTTTTCTTTAAGACTAGTGATTTCCTGCCTTAGTACTGGTCCCTAGCCTGCTCTTATTAATTCTGCCACATGGTCTTTTTATGCTGCTTCCACTTAGAGTCCCCCCCGTTTCTCACTTTCATTCCTATAAGTCTTCCTTTCAACAGACCATTTCATTTGAATTCATGTCAAAACAATGAAGGCACACTCCTTATGCCCAAAAACATCAACAAACTAAACCTGACATACCACTAACACTTACAAAACCAAACTTGGGAAAGAAAAGTTTTTGTCATGGTCAAGCCTTCTGCAGTCTGCATCTAAGGAGCTCTGTCCCAACTCATTACTTACACATACTAATTACATGACTTTGTAACCAAAGGGAAATGGGCTTATGGGAATTATCAGTTCCAGCAGTACTAAATATGGCCTATATCTTGAGTTCAAATTACTGATATGACCAGGTAAACAGCATTAAATAGCAATTAGACACATAAAAGATCAAAGCCTCCCACAAATAAAATTGCAACAGAAGCAAGACCATTTATTACAAACTACATTTGAAAAGCAGAGCAAATATCTAATGCAAAAAAAAAAATTAACATAGCTAATTTCACTGCCTTAGGAAATCAACAATAGCAATTAATTATTAGTGGATCTGACAACATTGCATTGTAAGAAATAATGTATTCTCTATAAATCCATCATGTAAGGCAGCAGTTACCTTCTTTTACTGCCGCTAGTCATTTATGGGATATTACATTTCCTTCTTACCAAACAGCCATGCATATCTTTCCCTTCTTATCCATCTTAGGGAGATTACCTGTCATGCATGCCAGTAAAAGCTACTTGAAGATCCAGTGCCACCCAGCTTCATTCTAAGTTAAACAACCCATAACCTCATTCCCAAACCTTGGTATTTGACCCATCCAGTTAAAGTTTTCACTAATCTCTTGTGTGACACCTGTGGTTGTGTGATTCATAAGGGAGGCACTTTTGTGAAAATATACAGATTTACAGATGGCCACATAATTCATGCCACATTTATTCTGTTTACTAATATGTTTCTGACTCTACTTATCCAACATAGCCCTAGGAGTTTTACTTATATGGTAGTAGTTTACCTCCATCATTTGTTACTAGGACTCTATTTCCAAGCTTAAAACACTTAACTCCATCCCTGCATTTTTAATTTCCTTCATAATGTTTCACATCTGTCATATTTCTCTAACCTCTACTGCCTTCCTTCAATTTTGTGCAACACCTGTTTGTACATCAGATCTCCTCAGCTTGATTTATAGCCTATGTAAAACTTCTTGTAGACAGCACTCTGTCAGAAACACATTCAATCAGAAAAAAACTAAAATCCACCATTTCTGCCTATTTTAAATTCTTCTAAAAGCTTCCTGAATTTTTTTACTACCACCTCTGTTACCAGGAAAAATAAACCTAGAGAGCATATCCCAGTTACATTTCCAGCTTTCATTTACATGCCATTTTCCGTTAACCAAGATCTGTACTATATAGTGAGTATACAACTCTTCTTCCACATGCTGAATCTCCTCCTTATTCATTTTTCATCATTGCAGATAAAACTCTCCACTCTTCTGAGTCATGTACTTTCTTATTATCAAAGGCAGCCATTCATACCATGCCATTCCCCCTTGTCTCCATCAGTTCTATAAAGCCCAACAGCAGTCACCAAATCTTTTTCTATTATCTTTAAAATTAACTTCCTTTACAACCTTGAAGAGTCCCCAAAAATACACATTCAACACTGCTATCAAATGTTCACCAGAATCTTAACATCAATATTAGAGGTGAGCATGCAGTTTCCCACTTGCTCACCTTTTGATAAAATAATTACAGTAATCTGAGATACATACATCAAAAATTCCCTAAAATGCACCGCTGTATTAAATGCATCAAGTGTTTTGACATCTGCTCCTAACAAACTTATAAAACTCCATGGGGTTCCCCATCCTCCATCTGTTTTACCACGCTCCATAGACTGAACTATTTGCCTAATTCCTTTTCTAGATATCTTTCTATAAGAAAATGTGTCTCCCCTGAAATTTCTTAACCCTTTTCTCCCTGTCCCTTGACACAGAGCTAGATACTCCCTTTGTGTTCCTTCAGACTCTAAGCAAGTGCTTTCCCCACCTTTCCCCCTCCACATGCCAAGAGGTCACTCCTTTTAGTAGCTCAAGTTTCCATTGCAGTTGTCACCTTACACGCTATGAACATTTACACTATTTTTCAATCATCCTTTCCTTCCTCTGATTACTTTTCCTGTCCCAAAACCTCTGATTCATGTCACTTGCTTCCATTTTTTTCCTGTCTATCCTTTAGTAAGAAGAAAGCCTCTTACTATACCCAGCAACTCTTCATCTGTCTCTCCTGGTTTCCATTGACACTCCTTCCACCTCCAGTTCTTCTCAATAGATTCCTTTCCCGATTTGTTTTCCCCTAACTCCACTTTGACCATCAAGCTTCATTTCCAGCTGCCTTAGGTGACTCATTCATTCTGCTACTGGTATACCCATTCCCTTTGGAGGTAAGATTCAAACGCCAAGAGTGATGCTGTCATTCTTGGTGGGGTTAAAGATTTTGGCTTGTTACTCCTTGTACCCCCATGCCACAGCTTTGACATCCAAGTTAGGGCTTGCACTAGGATATACATGCATACTATCATGCACACAGTCACTGGTTTGGCATGATTTGCACCACTTTTGAAGATGTGGTTATCTTGGTCCTCCCTCATTGACAAATAATGTCCCCCCCAGGGTGGAACAGCCAGCATCTACTGCTCCTAGTCCACCTCCCCTATGATAGCTCCGATTGTCTTGTCAGTCAAGGCTTTAGCCCTGTAAGACACAGAACTAGACTCCTATCCAAAATTTTAACGTCCATTATAAGATAGTTGTGATCTGACCAGCAAATTCACCCTATTTTACATTTACCTGACCTACCTCCAACCCAAGCAGATGGGGCCACAATTTATCTTCTCATCCAAAGGATAGCAGCATCCCCCCTTATACAGTGTCAGTGATCAATCTACCTGGTGTGGGAATAAAACCCACAGCCTTCTGCACCATAGACAGGTGTGCTACTTGTGTGTCATTCACACTGCATTGTTTGCAATTAAGACTGGATTTCTCTCAGAAGATTTTGTCTGCAGTGCTTGTTTAAGCTGCTTATAGGGTTAGACAGCTTTGTCAATGTATGCACTACTCTTTCAATCATCAAAAGTCCTTAGACTTATCTAAGTGCCTTTATTTCCTTTCCATTTCCCCAGTATCATTTCCTTTGGCACCCAGCATATACTATCTACTTTTAATTTCATGGACCCCTACTAAAGTTATTGTAGTAAATTTTCCATGGATTTAGTCAAACTTTACTTGATACATTTATCATTTCTGCTTGCCTGTGAATCTTGGAAAGTAGGACTGTCTATGCATCACTGCTTAAGAGAGAGAAGTTACATTGGGTGGGGTGAAGGGACAACTGAACTACTCTGTGACCTGAAAAAGAAATATGAGTTAGAAAAGAGCTCCAAACTCAGCAGTTAGAGCTGATAAAAACAAGAAAATACTCTAACTTGCTGTTATTGGAAAAATTATGAAAGAAAAAGATTTTTCAGGGTGCATCAATTGCAAAATGGCTGCAGGAGCCGAGTGGGAGGGGGGAGTGAGTAGCTTGTGTCAGCTTACCAGTCCCATTGGTGAGGGACTATGAGTGAGGCACTTACCTGGCAGACCTCCATGGTTGAACCATTGAAGAAGACCAGGTTCATGTGAGCATGCTGTCTGTAAGGGTAGGGACAGAGTTTTGGCTGAGTTTTTGCCAAGTTGTGAATAATTATTCAACATGTCCATTGCATTTCTCCTGTCAGACAACATGGAGATGTACAGGGTGGGGAAATGTGACTAGGGCATAACAGGAAACCCCCCTTGCAGGATGCCCATCAGAGTCTTGTGATTGTCACAACATGGGACGGATGGGCTGGAGACAGCTCTTGGGTTGTGGGGAATGACTGGACCATATGGCTAGTAGGGGTTTTTGCTAAGTGTGCTAAGTGTCAGCCATACTTTATCACATACTACCACAGTGAGACATTAGCACTCATAGGTTCATAGGTAGGTACTAGGCTATCTGCCCGAAGGCATTTATAAGCCTAGCCAGAATGTGTTTGCTTTTGCTGCCCCCTTAGATTAGTTCACTGTGCCTCTGTCCAGCAGAGCCACTGAAGTGATCCCCAGGGTAAACTTTCTGTTTCCCATCCATTTGTCAAGGTTTGTCTTGAAGAGTGTTAGCAAGGAGCTTTGCCTAATGTAGATTGGAATCTTGTTCCAAAGCATGGGAAGTCTCTGGGACAGGAATCTATCCCTCCAGCACGTCCTATTTATTGTTGTGGTGAGGTTTTGATCCCTAAAGCGTGTGGCTCAAGGGGATATTGTTTTCTTTAGATGGAGCATGTCCATCAATTCTGGGTTGGATATGGCCTTGTATGTCAGGCAGAGATCCCCTCTGAATAGGCGGTATGCAACCGAGTACAGCTGGAGTTTCTTCAGTCGAGCTGCATAGGGCATTTGTTTGAGGCCAGTTATCCTCTTGGTGAGATAATTCTGTGTTTTTTCCAGCTGTTGCAGGTGTCTTGTAAGGTATATCCCAAATGGGGCGTTGTCCTCTATGATGGGTCTGATGAGTGATGAGTCGAGGGGCACAATGACCTCTTTTGATCTGGATGCGAACCCTTTTGTGATTAGGTGGGCTGCATAGAAGGATTTTCTAACCACTTTGGTAATGTGATTATCAAAGGAGAGATTACTATCTACTTGGGTCCCCAGATCCCTTATTACGTCTTCCGTATTTAGGGGACTACCACCTATGTGGTAGTTTGGGGGTAATTTATTTTTTCCAAAGGGGATGACTATGCACTTTTTAGCATTTAGCTTGAGGCCATGATGTTGACACCAGGTATCCATCTCAGTGAGACCCTTTTGGAGGATGTCTGTGTCAGCTGGAGAGTCAATAATAGCCCCTAGTTTGCAGTCTCCTGTGAACCTGGTCAGCCATAGTCCTCCTGTGCTTGCCTGTACCTCTGAGAAGTATATGCTGAACAGGAGCGGTCCTAGGACTGAACCCTGGGGAACGCCACTTGTAATCGGTTTAGAGTCGGACCTAGCTCCTGCAACTCTCACCATGTGGTTTCTGTCCATGAGCCAGTTGGCAACCCATCTTGTGATGTAGGAGTTTATGTTCAGGCTGGTGAGCTTGTCTATAATATCAGAATGGGGAATGGTGTTGAAGGCCTTTGCAAGGTCTAGGTAGGCTGTGTGTACCACATTTGCCTCATCTTTAGCCTTGGTTACTGTCTCAAAGAAGTCCACCAGGTTTAGGAGGCATGATCTGCCCTTAACAAAGCTGAACTGGGTAGGGTCCAGTGTTTGGAGGTTCCCAATGTCTCTGTTAATGAGTTCCAAGATGATGCACTCCACAGCCTTGCAGACCAAGCTAGTCAGGCTCATAGGGCAATAGTTCCCGGGGTCTGTTGTGGCTCCACCTTTGTGGAGCAGAATAACCATTGCTGTGTGCCCCTCTATGGGTAAGTAGCCTGTGGAGAGGCTGAGTTTGAACAGTGTGTTTAGGTGAGGGGTTAGTTCATCTTTGACCTCATGTAGGATGCAGCCTGGGACACTGTCTGGTCCCACTGATGCTGTGTTTTTGGCTTTGGAGAAGACTGTTTTAACCTGAGTGCCTGTGATTTCAGGGGCTCTATATTCTTCTGGTATGATTATAGGCCTTTTTAGGGGTGTGGGGGGGTTTGTACTGAACCTGTCTGCCAGGATGTTGGCGATATTGGTCAGTTCGGTGTATTTTGTGGCATTCTGCACTAACTCCGAACAGATCTGAGTATTGCCACTTAGATTCTTGACATAGCTAAAGAATACCTTGTGGTTATCTTTGGAGTCCTTGGCAATTTTTCTTTTGAAGCTCACCTTGGATGATTTTATGAGGGATCGTAGTTTCTTGCTAATACTGATCAAGGATGTCTTCCCTTCTTGGGATTTTACTCTTTTCTGTACTAGTTTCCTCCTTCTATTGTATAGCTTGTTTATGGCAGGGGTCCACCAGACTGGTTTCCTTTTCTTGGAGGAGTGAGTCTTGGTTTTGCTTGGGATAGCACTAGCCATGCATTCTTGTAGGTGCCTGTAGAATGCATTAGTAAAGGATTTTGCAGCTTGGACAGCATTATCCTTTAGCATGGGGGTTTTGAAACTTTCCACCTCGGTCTTAAGTAATGTGAAGTTTGCTTTTGAAAAGATTTTCATGGTGGTTTCCTTGTCCAGGGGTGGGGGCGGAATGTGGATATCCAGAGTGATTTGTTTATGGTCAGATTTAACCAGTGAGGGGTTGACCTCTGATGTGGAACACCGGTCGCCCATGTTGGTGATGACCAGGTCCAATATGTTGTCACCTCTGGTGGGAGTGTTGACCAGTTGATCCAGGGCATTTGAGTTTATAAGTTCTAGGAAATGTTGGGCAAGGGAGTTAGTACTTGAGTAGTTCTCCCAGTTAATGTTTGAGTAATTGAAATCACCCAATATTAGGGTGTTTGGTAGGACCTTTATGTTTCCAGAAATGTGGAATGCGGGTCCTGGGACATGGTGGGTGATCTGTAGCAAGCTACAATTTGAATTGCAGTTTTACCCATTGTTAGTTGCACGTGGATGATCTCTGAAGCATCGTGCTGTGCCACTAACCTGGAGGTATGGGTATCCTTGATGAATATGGATACGCCCCCGCCTTTTGTATTTCAATTTCAATCCAGGTTCTGTGGCCAAAATGTATGGTATAAGTTGTAGCCTGGTAGTGCTGGGGTGCTCTCTGGAGCCTTAAACCAGGTTTCTGTTACTGCACATATATCAATTTTCTCCATACTGAGGAGTGCCTCGAGTGCATGCATTTTGAGGTTTAGACTTCTGGCATTGAGTAGCATTACCCTCAGTTTTTTGTTACATTTGCTATTTACGGCAGTGGGCCTGTCTTTTGAGACTTGCCTAAAAATGGCACTATGGGGATGGCAAAAGCCTTGGCCAGTATTTGAAAGCCTAAGGGTGAGAGGTGCAAGCTGTCACTAGCGAAGCAGTGTAGCTTGTCGTGCATGTCATCCCAGGCGGACAGAGATTGGATCCCCTTTGAATTACACCAGAAACTTAGCCAATTGTTGAAATTGATAATTTTTTCTTTATACCATGGTATCATTCTTGGTGAGGACAGGATGCTGCTCAGGGTCAGGGTCATACCAGCCTGGACTACATGATTAGAGAGCTCTTCCATGTCTCTTTTCATGTAGTCCAGGGAGGTACATCTCAGGTCATTCACACCAACATGGACAATGACAGAGTCATATTTGTACTTTTTCTGTAGTGACCTGAGTGCTTGTGTTATGTGGCAGATCCTGGCACCCAACAGGCAGCTAACAGTAACCTTCACCTTATTCAGCCTAGTGAGTGGGACATCAGTGTGCCTGACTATAGAGCCACCTATTACTAGTGTGTTGGGTATGTTATTTTGCCTTAAGGGCTGTGATTGCATGGCACACTGGTTTTGTGAAGTATGTGTTTCATGGTTTGTGTTGGGGGATGGAGGTTGCTTGGATGCCAGCTTTGGAGGGCTCTGTTGCTTTTGCAGATTTTTATTTAGAGCCTCCTAGTATGTTTTTCTGTATTTATGTGTGTCTTTTGATTATGTAGAATCTATTTATGTACTTATTTTGTTTCTTATGATGTGTAGAACCTGAAGGTTGTCTGTCAATCAGGTAGTCAAATGATACATTAAAGTCCTCTCCCCACCCACCCACAAGGATCACAGCAGACTGCAAGTTACTTACTACTAATGGGGAATTAAAATAAAGACTAAGGAAGGAGTAAGAGTTGAATTTAAAGCATAAATAGGACCCTTTACCAAATGTCTGTATGGGTTTGAAACACTAAAACACAAATTTACTTATTGTTTTTGTCGACCCACTGCAGAACCCTGTCTAATGTGAAAGATACAAGGATGAAAGCCTTGGTTTTGGAAGATTTGGAAAAGCTTTTTTAGCATATAGTCAAACTCAAAACTTCAAGGCCTTCTTACATGCTGGCAGTCAACATTATCCTACTGAAAGAAAGCAACAACTTTATGTAGAAAATTTTTTGTAGCATATATCTTCTTGAGAGAATTCAAATCATGAGCATTAAGTATTACTAGTGCCATTCATGTATCTGAGAAACTAAATGAACAGTGTACACAATGTTACCTTTGACATTGCACTACGAAATGCTTCCATTTATATTTAAACACTTGACAAACAGTTTAAGAATTGTGCTATTGAGTGTAGCTGTCTGTGTTTTTGCATAGTAAGATACTGTTTGAATATGGTAAGTGATGAGTGGAGTGGCTTCAGCTAATGTCTCTAAATCTGACATAAATGGCACTCCAAAACAACCCCCCAAAAAATATGGAACCAATGGCATTTCCAAGGATGAGGCAGACAAGTGTCAGTGTGAATGTTGTCTTGTTTTAAGGGGCTTAGAGCCCTTGCAAAGGGCAACAATGGTAACATGTCATTATTATGCACTTCATATTTGTCAAACTCTGCCATTTTATCATTGTCATGGTAACTTGTCATTGTTATGCTGTCCACTTTTGTCAGACAGAGCCACCTTATATATCATTTCTACCTTCTGCTAATGGAGCTGGACCTGTACCTTACTGTGAATAGTTGTTTGAACATTTATGTTAGAAAGGTTTTCCTAGCCAGAACCATAATGTTTTGGGTCTCTTCTCCTAAGTTATCCCCATTCAAGGAACTTTGTAAATACAAAGATTCTTTTGTACTGGACTGTTGTGTACTTTCCATGCAAAGTGGCTCACTTTGCTCTTTCTGTTGGAGGTAGGTTAATATCCATGCTTTCCTGGTCAACAGTCACAGCTAGACTGATTGCATTTAATAGCAGAAGACCATTTTATAAAACCCAAGCACTGCTTATTTCAAGCTAATGGTCTGAATCCTTTTTTGCCACTTAAGCACCAAATTACCGGGTACTTAATACTGTGGAGATGCTGCTTTTAAAAGAGAGGTTCTTGATTGCTACACATGACTGTTTTCTTCTGGCTACTTTGGGTGCAAAATCCTAGCATATTCTTAATTGCACACCAAGCATCATGAAGGACTTGCCCTCTATATCCACTTATAAAAACTTCTCTTTATTCAGGCAGTTTGGAAGCTTGAAGACAATTTTGGTGTGATGACGTACTGAGAGTAGCTAGAGCTCTCATAGCTATATAATTTAGATTAATGTCAGCAGGGCTCTCAAGAAGAAGGATAATCATTTTGAGTAACTAAATTTCTGCTAAATTAACAATGTCATCTCCCCATTCTTATTTTGAGACCATTCAACCAAATATTATTTCCCAGATGAGTGAGAAGCCTCCCCTTAACATTCTGCCATCTAGACAGATGCCTAGTTTGTGAATTTATTGTACCAAAAGACTTGGTAGTCACATTACCAATGAATGGCGGTGCTAGTGTTGAGGATGTTGAATTTTGTGTATGTATGTATGTATGTATGTATGTATGTTTGTATGTAACAAACTCTCTCAGGATAATAAAGAAAATAATGCATATTAATTCCCAGTGATTCAGAAGATTTGTTTCCAGCAGCCATCCTTCTTAAGGTAAGTTCCACCCCTGGTCTATCTTTTCTGATATACAGCAATGGGACAGATGCTGCATAAACTGATTGGGCGCCACTTAACATACCTACTCTATTTGAGTGCATTTATTATTGTGTTCCCACTCAAAATAACTCTAGTATAATGTATATGAAACTTGGGACACAATAAATAAAACAAAGAAAGCTTCTTTTCATCAAATAGTGAAAAACACATGTTGAATGGTCTTGCAAAGGGCAGCTTTGTGGAACCTACTAAATAGCACCTGTCAAAGCCAACAGGCAAAAAACAATGAACAGAACTGAAAAAATAAAAAAACAATCAATGCCACGGATAAAACGAAATACTGTTTTAATACTTCCACATGACTAAGTGTTTTCACCTTCCTTTATATAGGCTTCTTCAGAGTCATTTAAACAGACAACTTCCTTCATTTAAAACACTTACAAATGTCACATGTAACCAATCACAATTCTCCCCTAATTAATATTTATAATTCAAAACTTAAAGTAATATACACATTCCCAGTTGAAAAACCTTAAGCATTAATATTAAAACTTTTTAGCTTTTTGTCTAAAATTCACACCCTAATTTTAATGAACTGCTTTACATAATCATGTATACTTTGCATACTTTGTTACACTAACCCAATTTTTAACATTAATAATTTTTCTTTTTGTTATTAAAGACCTAAATTTGGTTAGCCCTCTGTTTTAAAATTGGTACCAAGGAAATGCTATCATTCAAGCTTGGCAGTACAGTGGCATTCAACCTTAATTGCCACTTTGTTTCCCTTGCCTCCACTTCCAGGTTGACATCACCTCCTCTTTCATTTTTTGCACCCTGTCAATTACAAAAAAGATAAATCTCCTAAAATTTGGGCACTTGGTGCTGTGAGTATATAAAGCATTATGTAGATCCTTCTTTTTGATGGACCTGATGTGTTCCTCTATTATGTCCCTCAACCTACATGTCGTCTTCCCAATGTAAAAAGCTGGGCAAGACGTTCACCTATTCTAACCCTCAACCTACATGTCGTCTTCCCAATGTAAAAAGCTGGGTAAGACGTACATGTGGCAAGGTACACCAATTTCTAGGAGTTGCATTTGCATCTCCCAGGGCATTTCATAGAAAACTTGTAATGACTATCACATAAGATTCATCATTAATAAATTTGCAATACCTACAGTTGCCACATTTACTCATAAATGACATATATCTTATATTTAACCCTCTTCTTGTGGGTCCCTCAATTATATTCTTCATGTTTTTTCTCCGACTGAACACTATTTGTGGTTTGTAACCCAGTTTTTCTTTTGTTCCTTGTTCAATACATGCATGCCAACAATTGTTCAAAATCGTACTTATAGCAGTAGATTGACAATTGTATCTCAATACCATCACATCAACACCCTTCTCACCAACTGCAGTCTGCATTTAACATCCAGTCATCCTCAAAATCAGGATAAAAACTGTATCCCTTTTGATCATTATTTCCCGTTTGATTTTAACTAGAAGCTTTAAAGGATAGCCCCTTTCAATAAACAATCCTGTCAAATTGTACAATTCCTTCTCAAAGGTAGTGTCACTACTTACTAAATGAGACATTCTCACTATCTGGCCCTTTATGATACTCTTTCTTTGGTGGAAGGGGTGACATCTCTTAAAATGGAGCAGGCTGTTCGACTGCATTTGTTTCCTAAAGATGGCACTGTTCCTCCAGCTCATTACCTTTTGTTAATAATATATCCAAAAACTCAATTGCTTCTACTTTCCATTTACTTGTAAATGTTCGGAAAGTTGTAGTGGAATTTAAATATTCCACAAACACTTCTGCTTCTTTCTCGTCCCCCTCCCATAGGATGAGTATATCATCCAAGAATCAATTGTAGGAGTTTATTCTGTTCATGTAAGGTGACTGGAAGATAAACTTCCTTCCCCTCTCCAATAGTACTAGGTTGGCATATACTGGGGCACATTTCTCCCCCATAGCCACTCCTGATACTTGGTGGAACAATTCACCTTCAAACCCTACAAAATTGTTTTTGAGGACCATCTCTAACATTTCTGTAAGAAACACTATCTTGTCTTTATCAATCTTGTTACTTTTCATTAAACTTTATTGAAACATTTCTAAACCCTCTGTGTGAGGAATCACTGAATACAAATTAACAGCATCAATCATAAGAAATGAATAATTCTTGTCATTTTGAAAGTTTTTTACCCTTTCTAAACAATGCCCAGAATCCCTCAGTATATGTTCGGTCTTCCTGACAACAATGTTGACCCTCTTGTCCACCCATGCTGCCAAGTTCTCTGTCTTGGATCCAGTAGCTACTACTATCAGTCTAAATGGTGGATCATGGGGATCTTTATGTGTTTTAGGAATACCGAACATCTGGGGGATTACAGGATTTTTCACTGTCAAAAATTTCAGGTCTAAATGATTAATAGAACCCTGAAACAAGCATCCAATAGAAAATAATCTACCCTAGAATAAGCCCTATTCACTTCATTAATAGAAACTCTGACATAAGTGGAGGGGTCATTGAGTATGTTAAACATCCTTGAAACATAATCTATCTGTGTCATTATCAGCAACCCTCCGCCTTTCTCAGGTTTCATGATCCTGTTGTTTTTGTCATTAGCTAAATCAAACAATGTTTTCCTCTCTTCATCAGTGAGATTCTGAAATACCACCTTTGCATTTATGATTTCTTTCCTACGTTCCTGCTCACACATTTTTTCAAGCCTTAATGTTTCAGGATTATTAGGGGCATAAAAATACCTTTTCTAACCAAACTGCTAGAATTTGCATTGTTATTGTTTTGGTTACTAAAATACAATCTCAAATTTAATTGTCGTACATACAATCTCAAACTGATAAGCACATCAGCAATGTCAACTTTAAAATCCGGAACAAACAACATTCCTTTACTCAACAATTAAAAATGAACATCCTGTATTTCAGTATTACTGAAACTGTAAATTGTAAAACACTGTTTAGACATAATTTTACAGTCAACATTGTTGTCCTGAAATGTCCCTTCAAAAGTTTCAGACACAATTTGAATCATTGTCCAAACAAAAGCCAAAGTCAATCTGGTTCAGAATAGTTAATTCCATCTCCCCCTCCCCTCTCCCTGCTGCCAATTGTTGTTGTATTATCCATAATTCTGTCTGTTTCAGGAATTTTTGCCGGCCTGGTTCCTTAAACGTTCCAATCGCCTTAAGTCTGGTTCTAAAAAAAAAAACCCTCTTCTTTATCAGCCCTGTTTGTATTTTCATCAAATTCTCCAATATTGTGACCCCTGTTGTCATTTCTTTTGTCATTTCTTATATCTTTATCTCTGTTGTTGTTCTTATTACTTACTTTGCTATTTACAGGGTAAGCCTGATTGTTTTTATAGTTGGCTGTGTCCCTGTTAAGTTTACGCTGTTTGGTCACAACATTGTTGTTTACAAACACTTCTATGTCTCTCAATACTTTGTTATATGATTGATTATATTGTTCAAAGAGCAAGTCATTAATAATATTTTGATTCAATGTCTTAATCTCTTTTTCCAATAAATTCAACTTACTTTGGTTGTTTCGTATCATTATTTCCAGTATCTCCAAGCCAGCTCTGTCCAATACACTGATTAATTCCCAAAAGGCTGTAGACCCAGTTTCAGTTTCACCTGGTAATTTCCAAAGTCTTAGACCTTTGGTACTTGTTTTAAACAAAGCGACTTACTCAGAAATGCTCCAAACAAATTTGGGAAATACAAATAAACCAAACAAAATCACTAGTCAGCAGTAAACCAAAGCAGCAGACCCACCAGTAGTAAAAAGATTTATTGAAGCACTTTTTGTTGCCACAGTAAAGCAACTTCTTCAGAAAAAAATTACAATGAAAAAGCAATGTTATTTAAGTGGTTAGAAGCAAAGGCTTAATTAGCCACACCTCTTGCCTACCACATATTTAAAAAGGCATTACATGTGACTATACTAAACAAACTTAACTAACCATGTTGTATTAAAATAAATTATACATGCATCGTAATATAAAAAACTATTATGTATTATGTTAAAAAGGCAATACTATACTAATAATATAATTAAAACTCTTGTATATAGTATAATCCCAGAATAAAAATCTAACGTACCAGACTTCTAAGTTTAAGCACTCAGGCAATGTTACATGAGTCATTTAAGCCTGGACGGGCAAATGCATTTAAAGGAATTTGCCATACAAGTTCATGTTCCTCAAGAAGTAAATTTATAGGGCCACCTCTCATGTTGAGTTGAATTTGATCTATAGCTTTGAACATACATTTATGGCCAACATACTGGGAAACATGTTTAGCCAACTGGTTATCCAGTTTATTCATAGAGATAGCGTAGTTATGCTCATATATCCTGTCCCGCAATCTACACTCAGTCTTACCCATGTAGAAAGCGGGACAGCATACACACCTTGCTACATATACCACAAGTCTAGAATTACAGTTGAGTTTAAACCTAATGTTAAATTTATTGCCATTAACAAGAAATGTACTACCAACGTCCACAAATCTACACATCTTACAACCCCCACAGATGGTCATTCCTGCCCGTCTAGATGTATTACGGTGGCTACTACTATCCAGTAGGTTCTTCAAGTTGTAACCTCTATGAAATACTGTCAGAGGAAATGGACCCAGTTTATCAAATAATAAACTGTCATTCAAAATAAACTGCCAATTCTTATACAAAATGAATTTCACCCTACCACTGTCAGTACAAAAAGTGGTTATAAACCTATCTTTAAAATTAGATTCTAATAGTTGTGGTGTCCCTTGTGTTATAATAGAACCTCCATCAGAAGGTGAAGTTGTTGTAATGTTCTCTGATCTACTTAAGTAAAGAATAGGGTTGACTAATCCAATTCTTCTTTTATCAGACACTTCAATAACCAGATGTTGTATCAAATAACAGGGATTCCATCGTTGCCTAAACATACTACTCAACAAATCACATTCCAGATGAAAATCCACATCTAAAGTAGTCATCCTAGCTGCCCTGATCAATTGTCCCTTGGCAATTGACCGCTTTTGATTGAACGGATGGCAGCTAGAAAAATGTAAAAAAGAATTGCAGTATGTATGCTTCCTAAAGATCTTCGAAACATAATTATTATTAACCCTGTCTTTGAATAATTTGACATCCAGATAATCAATAGTGTCTGTGTGAAAGATTGATGTGAATATCAAAAAGTCAGTAGTGGTGTTCAATTAAGAAATAAATATATCAGCCTGTACATTATCACCTTAAATAAAATAAAAATATCGTCCAAAAACCTTGTGTAAAAAATGAGGTTCACCTTGTGGTCTGATGAATTCAGGACAAAAGTCCTCTCCCAGTATGCCATGACCAAATTGGCAAAACTGGCCCCACAAGGTGACCCCATAGCAACACCTTGTTTTTGTAAATAAAACTCTTGGTCAAAAAAAAGAGTAATTATTTGTGAGAATAATATCTAATAAAATTTCTACTAGGGTGATTTCATTGGTTGGAACATTCTTAAATCTAAGCAAGAGACTGACCCATTCTATTCCATCAAGGTGGGGGATAGACGTATAAAGATCTTTGACGTCAATGGTTAAAAAATTATGGGTGACGTCAAACTCCAAGTTATTAAGGCTCTCTAAAAATACCAAGAGTCTTTACATATTTGGGGTTCAGATACAAGATATTTTTTCAGTATGTTGTCAACAACTTTAGCACAAGGATATGTTATAGACCCCTCCCATCAATCAATGGTCTCATGGGGGGGGGGGGGTCAAACATATCCTTGTGAATTTTCGGTATCCCAAACAAGATTGGAATTTTAGGCCAAGCCAGAGAAATAAAATTAAATGTGTCCATGTCAATAATGGCATCTATAAACAAATCATTAAAATAGCCTTTAATCCGCTGGTAGGCTGTATTAACTTCATTTAATGAGACTTTGAGGTATGTTTCTGTCTCAAGTAGTCTACGCATTCTCTTAATATAATCATGTTGGTCAAATATGACCAAGCCCCCACCCTTATCGGGTTTAATTACCCGTACACTAGCAGAAAGCAAAGTTTGCAAGGCCAAGTTTTCATCAAAACTCACATTGTTTTTCTTTCTACCTGAAAGAACATTATGAGAATATAACAAATGTCTAAAATCAAGCCTTCAGACTTGTTCAAACAGTTTCAAAGTAGGATGTAAGGGGGGGTTGAATGTACTGGCTACCCTCAGTCTATCATTACCTAGATTGTTACTACTAAATAACAAATTAAAATTCAGCTTTCTCACATAAAGTTTCAAATCAATAACTGTTTTAACAAAATTCAAGGGTTTGTCAGGTACAAAAGTAGAACCTTTAGCTAACAAGTTGACCAAAATAGGGTCAATTGAGACAGATGAAAAATTTAAAATATTAAATTCCCCATCAGAATTTTTTACAATGTTCAATACTGGAATGTCATTCCTTGCTATTTCCTGCGCTTCGAATGCCGTTGGTTGTTCTTCTGGTTCTGCTTGAATGACTTGTTCTTTGGGATCACTCCTGAATAATGGCCCTTCTGAAAATTTCCACTCTCCCCATTATTGAGGCCACCCTGATTGTTACTTTCATTATGTTGTTGACATGCAAAATTATTACCATTATAATTCCGAATCCGTTCACTGCATCTAATTGTATCCTGGTTGTTGTCATCATTTAATACACTGGATTGGTCCATGTTACTATTTTGTTTTTGTTGTACAACCATGTTTTAATAGTATTAGAAACCTGTGCTAGTGACGGTTTAGGATAAGCAGAACCAGTATCATAAGCCATATGGTCCCTTTTCATTTTTTTATACTTATTCCCTTTCAGTTTTTCTAGCAATTGATTGATACTGGAGAATGTACGGTCATAGTCATATTTGTATCTAGTGAAATCATTACTAGAAACAATATCATTGTTCAAAGCTGAAATGTCACTAGTCAAGGCTTCAATTTGTAATAAATAATGTTCACTCATGAGTTTCATGAGGTCGAAGCCTTGTTGATCAAATAAAGAATTAAGTTCCAAATGAAACATTGAGTCTGGTACTAAACCGGTCGGATACCGGTATAAACGTAGTCCCTTCGGGACAACGTGTTGGTCCAGGCATTCGTTAAAATAAGTAACCTCTAGCTGCAACTTCTTTAATTTTAATAATTTGTTGTCCAGTGCCTTAAGTTTATCATTTAAAGAAGCTACACCAACCTGTTGTTCATTCTGCATATCGGCCGGTCACTCCTGGTCGGACCAAGACTTGAAAGAAAATGAAGAAGTACCCTTAATCCAAACAGAAAAATCAGGAGTGCCAATAAGCCTTGGTCTATGTTCATATTATCCGGTAGTGAAACCTCGGTTGGTGTACGCTGCCCTGGTGTAATGGAAACACCCGATGTACCATCTATTGGATTATTGTTGTTAACTGAAGTCAAGTTACGGCTACTAGATGACAACCCATTCAAAGCCAGCTGTAAAGGTGCGTTTTGAAAAACACACTGTTGTTGGGATAATGTAATGTCCACCTTCTCAAGACGAGACGAAAAACCATCCATATGCTGATTCATAGCATTAATTAACATGGTTAAGTTCACTAGTTCAGACTAAAGTTGTGAACTAAATAATGATTTTAGACATTTGTTATATTCTCATAATGTTCTTTCAGGTAGAAAGAAAAACAATGTGAGTTTTGTTCAAAACTTGGCCTTGCAAACTTTGCTTTCTGCTAGTGTACGGGTAATTAAACCCAATAAGGGTGGGGGCTTGGTCATATTTGACCAACATGATTATATTAAGAGAATGCGTAGACTACTTGACACAGAAGCATACCTCAAAGTCTCATTAAATGAAGTTAATACAGCCTACCAGCGGATTAAAGGCTATTTTAATGATTTGTTTATAGATGCCATTATTGACATGGACACATTTAATTTTATTTCTCTGGCTTGGCCTAAAACTCCAATCTTGTTTGGGATACCGAAAATTCACAAGGATATGTTTGACCCCCCTATGAGACCATTGATTGATGGGAGGGGGGTCTATAACATATCCTTGTGCTAAAGTTGTTGACAACATACTGAAAAAATATCTTGTATCTGAACCCCAAATATGTAAAGACTCTTGGTCTTTTTTAGAGAGCCTTAATAACTTGGAGTTTGACATCACCCATAATTTTTTAACCATTGACGTCAAAGATGTTTATAAGTCTATCCCCCACCTTGATGGAATAGAATGGGTCAGTCTCTTGCTTAGATCTAAGAATGTTCCAACCAATGAAATCACCCTAGGTGAAATTTTCTTAGATATTATTCTCACAAATAATTACTTTTTTTCCGACCAAAAGTTTTATTTACAAAAACAAGGTGTAACTATGGGGTTGCCTTGTGGGGCCAGTTTTGCCAGTTTGGTCATGGCATACTGGGAGAGGACTTTTGTCCTGAATTCATCAGACCACAAGGTGAACCTCATTTTTTACACAAGGTTTTTAGACAATATTTTTATTTTATTTAAAGGTGATAATGTACAGGCTAATACATGTATTTTTTACTTGAATACCACTACTGACTTTTTGGTATTCACATCAACCTTTTACACAGACACTATTGATTATCTGGATGTCACATTATTCAAAGAAAGGGTTAATAATAATTATGTTTCGAAGATCTTTAGGAAGCATACATACTGCAATTCTTTTTTACATTTTTCTAGCTGTCATCTGTTCCATCAAAAGCGGTCAATTGTCAAGGGACAATTGATCAGGGCAGCTAGGATGACTACTTTAGATGTGGACTTTCAACTGGAATGTGATTTGTTGAGTAGTATGTTTAGGCAATGAGGGTATCCCTGTTATTTGATATAACATCTGGTTATTGAAGTGTCTGAAAAAAGAAGAATTGGATTAGTCAACCCTATTCTTTACTTAAGTAGATCAGAGAACATTACAACAACTTCACCTTCTGATGGAGGTTCTATTATAACACAAGGGACACCACAACTATTAGAATCTAATTTTAAAGATAGGTTTATAACCACTTTTTGTACTGACAGTGGTAGGGTGAAATTCATTTTGTATAAGAATCGGCAGTTTATTTTGAATGACAGTTTATTATTTGATAAACTGGGTCCATTTCCTCTGACAGTATTTCGTAGAGGTTACAACTTGAAGAACCTACTGGATAGTAGTAGCCACCGTAATACATCTAGAAGGGCAGGAATGACCATCTGTGGGGGTTGTAAGATGTGTAGATTTGTGAAAGTTGGTAGTACATTTCTTGTTAATGGCAATAAATTTAACATTAGGTTTAAACTCAACTGTAATTCTAGACTTGTGGTATATGTAGCAAGGTGTGTATGCTGTCCCACTTTCTATGTGGGTAAGACCGAGCGTAGATTGCGGGACAGGATATATGAGCATAACTACGCTATCTCTACGAATAAACTGGATAACTCATTGGCTAAACATGTTTCCCAGTATGTTGGCCATAAATTTATGTTCAAAGCTATAAATCAAATTCAACTCAACATGACAGTTGGCCCTATAAATTTATTTCTTGAGGAACATGAACTTGTATGGCAAATTTGTTTAAATGCATTTGCCCATCCAGGCTTAAATGATTCATGTAACATTGCCTGTCTGCTTAAACTTAGAAGTCTGGTACATTAGATTTTTATTGTTGGGATTATACTATATATATATGAGTTTTAATTATATTATTAGTATAGTATTGCCTTTTTAACATAATACATAATAGTTTTTTATATTACGATCTATGTATAATTTATTTTAATAGAGCATGGTTAGTTAGGTTTGTTTAGTATAGTAACATGTAATGTCTTTTTAAATATGTGGTAGGCAAGAGGTGTGGCTAATTAAGCATTTGCTTCTAACCACTTAAATAACATTGCTCTTTCATTGTGAATTTTTTCTGAGGAAGTTGCTTTACCGTGGCAATGAAAAGCGCTTCAATGAATCTTTTTACTACTGGTGGGTCTGCTGCTTTGGTTTACTGCTGACTAGTGGTTTCGTTTACTCAGAAATGTGTTGTCCACTTGCAAAGACCTATATTTCTTACAAACATTTTCAAAATTATATATCTTTTTTTCAGACTTGGCAATTCACTTCTCTCCTGTCCGTTCTCTTCAAACCTTATTTCCGGGATGCGCAACCAGTTGTGATGTGACATCCTTTTTGCTATGGAGTTTTGGTTACCATAGCATTCGCTTCATTCACAATCTGAATAGGGGAATGGAGTTGAGCAATTCTGCCTGGCTATTCGTCAGGGTATCATCATTTCTAGTCAAGGACATTTCTTGTCCAATTAATTCTGCCAGCTTCTGCACCGAAGAGACTAGCTCTCCCATAAGTGCTCCATTAGTATACACCACAGGTTTCATCCCAAAATGTGGAAGGATCACAAACCAACTAAATAACACTTGTCAAAGCCAACAGGCAAAAAAACAATGAACAGAACTGAAAAAATGAAAAACGATCACTACCACGGGTTAGTGTAACAAAGTATACATAATTATGTAAAGCAGTTCATTAAAATTAGGGTTTGAATTTTAGACAATAAGTTTAAAAGTTTTAATATTTATGCTTAAGGTTTTTCAACTGGGAATGCATATATTACTTTAAGTTTTGAATTATAAATATTAATTAGGGGAGAACTGTGATTGGTTACATTTGACATTTGTAAGTGTTTTAAAGGAAGGAAGTTGTCTGTTTAAAATTACTCTGAAGAAGCCTATGTAAAGGAAGGTGAAAGCGCTTAGTCATGTGGTAGTATTAAAATAGTGTTTCATTTTATCCGTGGCAGTGACCATTTTTTATTTTTTCAGTTCTGAGCTTTGTGGAACCTGCTCAGGTGGCATTGATGGATAAAGCTCTTACTAACACCCATGTGACCTGAGTTTTGGGTGTTTCACTGTGCAGGCAGGGAGGATAAGTGTACCCATAGTGGTGGAAGAGGATCGGAGCTACTTATTTTTGTAAAGGTTTTGCTTATTCTGCAGTTCACACTTGGTATATTTTTACTCCATGGTCGCTAAAAGTATATACTAAAAATTCTGAGGTACCAAACTGTGCTTACTTTTTGCCCTCTACTTGGGCACATTATGAGCTCAGTAAAACTGGGCACTGTGACTTACTTCCACTGTAAGCTATTTCTCTGGATGCCTGCATTTTTCTAAAAACTGGGGGGGAAATTCTCTCATTGCTGGGATGCAGGCAAAAGCTCAAAAAACCCTCATAGATGCTGAATGATCACCTCCCTCAGAGGGTGTATGTCTGATTGATGGGCGGATTGGCAGTCTTTAGGAATGAAGGCAAAAATAACACAAAAAAGACCAATTTTGTGATTCTGAAAGTTCACATGATTATTTTTCCTGTCAGGTTCTTTACATAATTCTGATACCCTAGTTATCTTATTAAAGTTTCTGAACTAAAAAAAAAAATAAATAAATAAAAAAATGTAGAGGTCTGCTTACATCCTCATCATGAACTCTTGTGGTTCATACTGAGGAGCTTGTTTTACACAAACAAACTTATAAGATATTTCGGGTCTACTTCACGTTGTTGTAAGCTGACAATATCAAAAGTGAAGAACATTGTGCAAGTAAACGGAAATCTCCATAAGGGGAGATTTCCATTTACCTCAATGTAGTCTTGTCTCGGAGTTGGTATATTTAAGTAGGGGTGTGGGGTTGCAGGGGCTTGCTCCTGCCACGCATTTTTTTTTTTTTTACGTTATTTGATGTTTTACTTAATCAGTCAATAAAGTTTGACCTTTATTGATTCGATTAAGTAAACTTTCGATAACGTGATATAGATGCGATATTTCCATATACTAAGGAAAAAAGCTAGCATTTTTATTTCATTTAATTTTCAAGCTGGGAATGTTTCAGTCATTGCATATAAATCACATGCTACAAGACTCATATCTTGCAAGAAACACTAATTCAAGTCCTGTTTTTAAGGTACCTACATATATAATTCCTTCTATCGTTATATTTTAAAACAAGCAGGTGAAATAACTTCTGCTTTAGGAAATTGGTATTAGTCTCCAGAAACAGACAAAATTTGCATTAACAGTTTGGTCAAAAGAGTAGACAGGTTTGTTATGCTTTTAAAAAACTTGCAGGGCACAAGTTACCACAAAAATCTTTCAGTGCCATTTTAAAACTTATTCAAAACATTTTTGGAGCCTTCTGATTTATCTGGTTTCAACCCAGTATTTATTGTATCTCCATGATATACTTTTTCTCTTAAATACTGTGTTTCCTTTGCTTAACTTTTAACAATACTTGCTTTAGTTGGTAGCACTATTCCTTACCAACACACATTTTAGATAAGTAGTTATAACTATACCACAGCTGAAATAAACAACTCAGGTGGAAAATTTAGACATAAAGGTATTCTAATAAATTTGCATTTCCTAAACAGCTGAGGTAAAATTACAGAAATTTTGAACTTCTTCATTAACTTTTGTTTTCCAAAATCCTGATCTTGGGTCTAGAGCCAAATAATATTTACTGTCTGATGGCTTACTTGCAATTTAATCTGATTAAAACAGCTAATAAATAATTCAATATCTGAATGGCTTAAAATTTAAGAAGACATGTAAGTGGTCATAATATCATAGTGGAACAGTAAGCTATTGACCCAAGAAGCCTTTTTAAGCCTAGCCATGCTTCCCAATAAAATTCGATAGGTATTGGTTTCCAAGAGTTTTGCACATGAATACATACTTGAGCATAGGTGGCCAAATATGTACATGCTTCTTTCAATAATAGAGACATAGATGTCAGATGAAGGATATATTTATAGTTCCCCATCTAAGTTTCACAAGAATAAGTGCAGGGATGACCTTTGCTTTACAGGATTGGGAAGCATGTTCCAGAGAATGGGGAACTTCTGAGACACATACCTGTCCTTCCAGCATGTCCTTATTTATGTTGGCTAATTCTTTGCATTGGAAGTTTCTGGGAATATCTTTTTTTATGGATGTGCAACAGGTCCATTTGGGCTTGGTGAGAGGATGCTTTGTAGGCCATGCATAGGTTGCCTCTCAGCAGCCTGTAGGAGACTGAATATAAAGACAAGGCTTTGAGGCAGTCTTCATAGGATTTGTTTTCCACATCATGTATTCTTCTTGTGAAAAATCTCAGGATGCTCCAGTTGTTGAATATGCCTTACCAGGTACATGCCAAAGGGGGCATTGTTCTTATGTGAGCAGAGTGAAATGGGACAGTAACATGTTTGGATCTAAATGCCATACCCTGCTTATAAATTGTGCAACATAGAATGTTTTCTTCACTTCAGTATCATCATTATCATCATCATCACCACCATCATCATCACCAACTGCTTTTTCCCATTTTTCTACTTGGGCTGGGGTTTGCATCAATTATCACCATCTCGCTCTATTCAATGCTACTCTCCTACTTTCTTTGACAGTAATGCCTGACTTTTACAGGTCTTTTCTCAAAAAAATCCATCTGTCTCTTTGCTAGATGCCCTTGGTTCTTCTTGTATCTCCCAAATATTCTACACCAGATTGTCTTCTGCTTTCCGACACGTGACTGAACCAGCATAATGTGTTCTCTTTGACCTTCTCTGTAATTGGAGATAATTGGGCTTCTGCTCTGATGTCCTCATTTCTTCGACTGTCCTACAGTGTGTGTCTTATCACCCATCTCAGGCACTTTATCTCTTGTGCCTCTACCTTCCTCAGCTGCTCTGTCTTCACTGCTCAGGTTTCTGTACCATACAGTAGTACTGGTTGCACCACTGTTTTGTATATCTTACCTTTCAGCTTCTGTGGCATTCTTCTGTCATAGACTACATCTGACACTCTGTGCCAGTTGGCTACAGCCTCATTGATTCTAGCCTTGACCTTTTCATTCAAACTTCCCTTCTCCTCAACCACCCATCCCAGCTACTTGAAGTTGCTAACCTGCTCTACTGTTCTGCTGTCTATCTCAGTTCTCAGCTTCTTTTGATTTCCCCAGTTGCTGTCATTACAGTGGTGGTGCTGCGGTAGCGTTGTCGCCTCACAGTAAGACACTGTTTGGTTCGATTCTCAGCTAGAGCGTCTTCTGCGTGGAGACATGCGTGAATGGGTGCACCTTCGTTGAAGGTTGTGCATCAGAGCTGGTAACGCAGCATGTAAAAATCAACTACCAATCATTAGCGAACCGGAGTTCCACTGTGGCGACCCCTAACCGGGAAAAGCCGAAAGACACAAACAAACAGTTGTCTAATATGTACTCAGTTTCATCGTATGTGCCTTCTGTTTTGCATTCCATCCCCTATCAGCCACTGAAGTTCTTGTTCAGAGCCTGCATGTAGTGCCATATTTTCTGCATAAAGCAGCTTTGTTAATTTGTCCCCACTGACTTGATTCCTAATGGAGTCCTTCACTAGTATGAACAGCAGTGCGCTCAGAGCTGAATCTTGATGCACACCCACTCCCACTGGGAGCCCATCTGTGACCCTGAACACTGTTCATACTTGTGTTATTGGGTCCTTGTGCATAGCACACACTAATTCTGTCAATGTTTCTGGAACTTCAGTCCATTGCAGGACTGCCTAAATCAGCTTTCTTTGAACATTCTCATAATCTTTTCTCCAAGTCTAAGATCACCCATTCGAACTCTTTGAACTTCTTTTCAACTGTCTGTCTCACTTAAAACATCAGGTTAGGTGTGCTACATCCTGATCTGAATCCAAACTGTTCATCTGCCATCTCACTTTCTGCTACTCTGCATATTTGTTTATCAGTCACCCTTTGTAGAACTTTCATGCAGTGTGGGGTTTGATAACTATTCTGCCCACAGTTGTGAATTTCCCCTTTGTTTTTGTACATTGGCATTAGTACACTTGCTCTCCAGTCATCTGGGATTTGCCTCTCTCTCACTTTCCATCCTGCTATGAATACCCCCTGGAGCCATTTCACCCAACATCTTGATCATATCTTTCATGACCTCATCTGAGCTGAGACTGCTGCTTTCCTGATTTGAATGATTTAATTTTCCTAACTGCTGTTCTAACTTCTTGGATGGGCTCCTCTTCCTCTTCTTTCATAATGGGCTGTGTTTGAGGCAGTAGAGCTTCTGTGGGATTTTCTTCATCTAGAAGCTGTTAGAAGTACTCCTTTCATCTGCCTTTGATGTCCTGTGGAATGGTGAGCAGGCTGTTGCTGGCATTCTTTATGAAGGGTGTCTGATGACTATCTTGTTTATCTTTTTATTTTTCCTTGCAACCTGATAGAGTTTTATTTGTGTAATCTACTGTGCCGTTTTCCATAAGCTGGTAGAGTGCCTCTAATGCCTTGTTCTCTGCTATTGCAACTGCTCGCTTAACCTTTTTTTAGCCAGTATTTCTTCTTTGTCTGGTCCATTTTTTCTATATCCCACTTTTTTCTACACCCCTTCTTTCTTTTGATGACTTCCCGGACTTCTGCATTCTCCCATCAGCTTTTCTAATGTACATTATTTCCATACCTGACTTGGCCACATACTGTATCTGTTTCACAGTCTTCAGACATACTGTTTTGAGGCACTGCCATTCATCTTCAACACTACCTGAGGTGCTAGAGCCTGAGTATTTCCTTGACCTCTTGTACTTTCCCTCCAGTCAAATTCCAGGTCTTCAGCCTAGTCTTGGTTGACCTTAAAGCCTTTTCCTGACCATTGTTTGCAGCTGACTGTGGCAACCAGTGTTTTTTTTCCTGTGTGCTGAGTGTTTTACTTGGGTTGACTTTGCAATTGCTGATTCTAACCCAATGCCCTTTTCTTACTAGAAGGCAGTCTACCTGGGTTGCATGTTGGCCATTCATGTATGTGATCTTGTGACTGTTTCTTGTTGAATCATGTGTTGGCTACCATCAAGGTATTTTACTAGGCAGAAGTCTTGAATGGCCCCTCCTTTAAAAGCTAGGTTCCCTCTATCACTGTAAAAGTTATCTAACCACCTAATCTCGAATTGCAATAGCCAGGACCCACCTCCTCTCTACTCTACTTTATGCATCCCCAGTTCTAACCAATCTTTACAAAACTGACCTTAATAAACTTTCCATCTGTTATAATAAAATCGCTAGATTTGTTACCAATGCCAAATCACGATCCCACCACTGCCTTTCCCTACAAGCCTTGCACTGGCTTGAATTTCTGAACCTATTAAGGTAACATCATCTCAGCCTAGCTCATCTAATTCTGTACTATCCCGAAAAATCCCTGACCTAATTAGCATGCTGAACTTCTATAATTCAAATAAACAACTTCGGTTCTCCAGCAAAGCCTAAATCAAAACCATCACATGCAAAAACAACTCTGGTGATTTACTATTTTTCCATGAAATAGCAAAAATATGGAACAACCTACCCCCTGACCTCAGACTGAAAAACTCCACACCCTTCTTCAAAAGCCTACTTAAAACATACCTCTTCACCAACCATCTATGCAAATGTAATTGCCCCCCTGAAGCCTCATCCACTCATTATCTCTACACCCCATCTGTCCTGGACAACGCAAACAACACACACTAACTATACCTATCCATTTGTGAGCAATAACCTATATATGAATGTATGTACATGTGTGTGTGTGTGTGTGTGTGTGTGTGTGTGTGTGTGTGTGTGTGTGTGTGTGTGTGTGTGTGTGTACATATATTAATCTCCAACCATATCCACACTCCAAACCGTAAATCAGGCACACAATACATCCCACATCACGTAGAGCATCACCACAACTGCAAATTTGACATTTCCGGATTTGCGGTTATGGGGTTTCGCTATTTTGGAAGTTCAGCTTTATAGTCTCGATATACTGAAATTCGATATTTCAGTATTTTGAGATTATAAAGTGAATATATCTGTGTATATTTATATATATATGTATATATATATTTATATATATATATATATATATATATATATATATGGGTCTACTTCATTTCACCTAACTTCCAATTCACTGACTTTCATTTCACTGACCCCATTTCACTGAAATTTCATTTCACTGACACTTCATTTCACTGACAGTTCATTTGACTGACAAGTATTATTAGCAAGAAAATGGAATATGCCCCCTTCCCCACTGTAGTGCGACCCTGGAGTTAAAATATATAGTTGGGGGGGTGTGGGGGCACAGCCCCGACTTCATTTCATATGATATTGTTAAGTTTTGATATAATATTGCTTACTAAAAGAAAGTAAGTGGGGCTTCGCCCCACACCCCCAACTATATATTCTAACTCCAGGGTCGCACTACAGTGGGGAAGGGGGGCATATTCCATTTTCTTGCTAATAATACTTGTCAGTCAAATGAACTGTCAGTGAAATGAAGTGTCAGTGAAATGAACTTTCAGTCATTTGGTCTCAGTCAAATGGGAGGCAGTGAATTGGAAGTTAGGTGAAATGAAGTAGACCCATATATATATATATATATATATATATATATATATATATATATATATATATATATATATATATATACACACACACACACACACACACACACACACACACACTGGATATAAAATGTGTACACACTCCTGTTAACCAGGATTTTGTGATATAAAAAGTGAGACCAAAATAATTAATTTTAAAACTTGTCCTACCTTTAATGTGAGGTATAACTTGTACAATTCAATTGAAAAACAAACAAATACGTTAGAGGAAAAAATATAAAACATAAAAAATGTACAATAAGCTGGTTGCATAAGAGTGTGCACCCTTAAACTAATACTTTTTTGAAGCACCTTTTGATTTAATTACAGCATTCAATCTTCTTGGGTAGGAGTCTATCAGCATGACACATTTTGACTTGACAATATTTGTCTACCCTTCCTTGCAAAAGCACTCCAAATCTGTCAAATTGCAAGGGCATCTCTTGTGCACAGCCCTCTTCAGGTCACCCCACAGATTTTCTATTGGATTTAGATCTGGGGTCTGGCTGGGCCATTCCAAAACTTTAATTTACTTCTGGTGAAGCCATTATTTTGTTGATCTGGATGTATGCTTGGGTCATTGTTATGCTGAAAGGTGAAATTCCTCTTCATCTTAAGCTTTCTAGCAGATACCTGAAGGTTTTGGGCCAAACATGACTGGTATCTGGAACCATTCTTGATTCCTTCAACCTTGACTAAAGCCCCAGTTCCAGCTAAAGAAAAGCACCCCCAAAGCATGATACTGCCACCATCTGCTTCACCATGGGGATGGTGTTTGTTTGGTGATGTGAAGTGTTGTTTTTGCTCCAAACATACCTTTTGGAATTGTGGCCAAAAAGTTCAACCTTGGTCTCATCAGACCATAACACATTTTCCCATATGCTTTTGCAAATTTTAACCAGGCCTGGATGTTTTTCTGTGTAAGAAAAGGCTTCTGTCTTGCAACCCTACCCCATAGTCCAGACATATGGAGAATATGGGAGATTGTTGTCATATGTAGTACACAACCAATACTTGCCAGAAATTCCTGCAGCTCCTTCAGTGTTGCTGTAGATCTATTGGTAGCATCCCTAACCAGTTTTTGTTTTTTCATCAATTTTGGGGGAACGTCCAGTTCTTTGCAACGTCATTGTTTTCCCATATTTTCTCAACTTTTTGATGACTGTCTTCCCTGTGGTCCATGGTATATCTAATGCTGTGGACATTGTTTTGTACCCTTCTCCTGACTGATACCTTTCAACAATAAGATCCCTTTGATGTTTTGTAAGCTCTCTGCAAACCATGGCTTTTGCTGTAGCAGGCAACTGAGTAAATGTCAGGAAAATCCTACTAGGACAGCTGAATTTTATTTGTGTGAATATATGTGTATATACGGATATGCTCTTACATGTATATTTGCTTCAATGTATACATGGAAACTTAAACATTTATATACTCTTATTCAGTTGTGAAATATCTTGCAATGCTCTACCAGGTTCTTATCTACTCTCATTGTATATTTTTCACATTTGTATTTTCAACCAGAAGGGGGAATATCCTCTTATAGGTTCATAGGTTCATAGATAGGTACTAGGCTCTCTGCCCGAGGGCATTTATAATCCTAGCCAGAGTGTGTCAGCTTTCACTGCCCCATTGATTAATTAACTGAGCCTCTGTCAAGAAGAGCTAATGAAGTGATTCCAGGGGTGTATTTTCTGTTACCTATCCACTTGTCAAGATTTCTCTTGAAGAGTGTTAGTGAGGGGCTCTGCCTAATGTACTTAGGAATTTTGTTCCAAAGCATGGGGAGTCTCTTTGACAGGAATCTATCCCTCCAGCATGTTCTATTTATTGTTGTGGCGAGGTTTAGCTCACTAGAGTGAGTGGCTCGCAGTGGCTTGGATTTCTTTAGGTAGAGCATGTCCATCAATTCTGAGTTGGACATGGCTTTGTAAGTCAGGCAGAGATCACCTCTGAGTAAGCGATATGCCACTGAGTACAGCTGGAGTTTTTCCATTTGGGCTGCATAGGACATATGTTTGAGACAAGTAATCCTCTTGGTGAGGTACTTTTGTGGTCTTTCCAGCTGTTGGAAGTGTCTTGTGAGGTACATCCCAAATGGGGCATTGTACTCTATGATGGGTGTGATGAGTGACGAGTAGAGGGGCACTATAACCTCTTTATTTATAGATGCAAACCCTTTAGTAATTAGATGGGCTACATAGAAGGATTTCCTAACTACTTTGGCAATATGGTTGTCAAAGGAGATATTACTATCTAGCTGGGTCCCCAGATCTCTTATTACCTCTTCTGTATTAAGGGGGCTGCCACCTATGTGGTAATTCATGGGTGTTTTGTTTTTCCCCAAACAGGATGACTATACATTTTTTTGGCATTTAGCTTGAGACCATGACTTTGACACCAGGTGTCCGTCTCAGTAAGGCCCTTTTGGAGGATGTCCGTGTCAGCTGGAGAGTCAATTATGGCTCCCAGTTTGCAGTCATCAGTGAACTTGGTTAGCCATATTCCTCCTGTGTTTGCCTGTACTTCTGAAAAGTATATGCCGAGCAGTAGGGGACCCAGAACTGAGCCTTGTGGGACACCACTTGTGACTGGTTTAGAGTCGGACCTGGAGCCCACTATTCTTACCTTGTGAGTTCTGTCTGTAAGCCACTTGGCAACCCATCTCATGATGTAGGGGTTTATGTTCAGGCTGGTGAGTTTTTCTATAATTCCTGAGTGAGGAATTATGTCAAAAGTCTTGGCGAGGTCAAGGTAGGCTGTGTGAACTACCTTCCCCTCATCTATGGCCTTGGTGACTGTCTCGAAGAAGTCAACCAGGTTCATTAAGCATGATCTGCCCTTAACAAAGCTGAACTGGGTCAGGTCAAGTGTTTGGAGGTTCCCACTGTCTTTTGTTAATGAGTTCCATGATGATGCGCTCCATAGCCTTGCAGACCAGGCTAGTCAGGCTTATGGGGCAATAGTTACCAGGGTCAGTTGTGGCCCCTCCTTTGTGGAGTGGAATAACTGCTGCTGTGCGCCATTCTATGGGCACGTAGCCTGTGTGGAGGCTGAGATTGAACAGTGTGTTTAGGTGGGGGTTAGTTCGTTCTGTAGTTTGTGCAAGATGCAGCCTGGGACGCCATCTGGCCCCACTGACGCTGTGCTTTTGGCTTTTGAAAGGGCTGTTTTCACCTGTGTGTCTGTGATTTCTGGGACACTACACTTTTCCAGTATTGTTGTGGACCCTTTTGGAGGTGAGAGGGGGGGGTGAAGTTTGCACTGAATCTATCTGCCAGGATGTTGGCAATATCAGTGGGTTCAGTATATTTTGTGCTATTTTGCACTAGCTCAGAGCATATCTGTGAGTTGCCACTTTAATTTTTGACATAGCTAAAGAAGGCTTTGTGGTTATCTTTTGAATCCTTGGCTATTTGTCTTTCGAAGTTAGCCTTGGAGGATTTTATGAGTGACCTTAGTTTCTTACTGATACTGATGAGGGATGTCTTTCCTTCTTGGGATTTGCTTTTTTTCTGAACTAGTTTCCTCCCTGTATTGTATAGCCTGTTTATGGCAAGGGTCCACCAGACTGGTTTCCTTCTCTTAGGGAGTGAGTCTTGGTTTTGCTAGGGATGGCATCCATGCATCCTTGTAGGTGCTCATAGAGTGCATTTATAAAGGTTACTGCATCTTGGGCAGCGTTATCCTTTAGCGTGGCGGCTGTGAAACTTACCACCTCTGTCATAAGTAAGGTGAAGTTTGCCTTAGAAAAGTTTTTTACTGTGGTTTCCTTAGTTGGGGGTGCTGGTGGGGTGTGGACATCCAGAGTGATTAGTTTATGGTCTGATCTAACCAGTGATGGTTGACCTCTGGTGTGGAACACCTGCTGCCCATGTTGGTGATGACCAGGTCCAATATGTTTTCACTTCTGGTAGGGGAGTTTACCAGCTGATCCAGGGCATTTGAGTTGATAAATTCCAGGAAGCACTGGACCTGGGAGTTTGTACTTTAGTAGTTTTCCCAGTTAATGGTAGGGTAA
The DNA here is from genome assembly GCF_019279795.1 of Protopterus annectens. Lineage (NCBI taxonomy): Eukaryota > Metazoa > Chordata > Ceratodontiformes > Protopteridae > Protopterus > Protopterus annectens. The sequence continues at coordinate 578,179,668 of NC_056734.1, read as the reverse complement.
TTGAAATCACCCAATATCAGGGTGTTCGGTAGGACCTTCATGTTTTCCAGTATCTCCAGAAAGGCGGAGTGGTGGTCCTGGGTCATGGAGGGTGATCCATTGCAGGCCACAATTTGCATTGCAGATTTGCCTGATGTTAGTTGCACATGGATGATCTCGGAGGTATCATGCTGTGCCACTAACCTGGAGATGTAGGTATCCTTGATGAATATGGATACACCCCCTCCTTTTGTGTTTTGGTCCATGTTCTGTGGCCAAAATGTGTGGTATGAGTTGTAGCCCGGTAGTGCTGGGGTGCTCTGTGGAGCCTTGAACCAGGTTTCAGTTACTGCACAGATGTCAACATTCTCCATACTGAGGAGTGATTCGAGCGCATGCATTTTGAGATTTATTGTACACTAATGGCTGTAAAGTCTACAATCTGTATGCTACTACTCTGTAATGTCTCTCTTGTAAATTTTTCTTCTTTCTGTAAACTTATGGAGTTTTGCTCCCCAGGACTCTGCTGAAAACAGACACTTGCTGTTCAGTCGGACTATCCTGGCAAACAAATGTTAAATAAATAAATAAATAATTTATTTATTCCTGTTGCCCCATGTAGAACCAGGATTTCCTCATATCACGTTCTGTCTATCCCAATATGTGCATTTGCTTTCCTCTTTATCAACACCAACACATGTTGTCCTGCTTTATCTAGTAGGCCCTTCAGCTGTTGCCTGAATGCACTCTTTTCCTCGCTATGACAACCCTGCTGTGGGGCATAGACTGAGATTATGAATAGTGCCCTATCCTTACACTCTAGTCTAATTACCATGAGTCTGTCACTCATTCTGATGACATCCCTCACTGTTTTCTGAAGCCTGTCAATAATGACAATTCCACACCATTTCTAGTCTGTCTCCCTCTTAGACTCTGGATCCCAAGCCAAATGGTTTTGCTGCACTGCCCTTCTATCTTGTCTCCTGGATAGAGATGATGTCCAGCCTCCTCCTTACCATCATGTAATGTAATTTTAGGCTGTATCCTGTCAGTAAACCTATACTGAGTGTAGCAAATCTTAGCTAATGTTTGGCATGTTTGTCAGACTGACTGTTTGTCCAGCTTTCGCTCAACAGAGCTATCCTGGGTAAATCAAGATGGACAAATTGATACTGGCTGGGCCATAGTTTATTAACTCAGGGCTGCTGGGCTTTGTGGTGGGCACACACTGGCCAATAGAAGCAACAGACCTGACTCACCATTAGCATGGTTCCCTGTTTTGGGTTGGAGTATTTCAGGCCTTCAACCCACTTATCATTGGCAAATACTCTTGCACATTTTTAGTGACATTAGTCAGCATGACCAGATCACCCAGGGTCAGTTTTTTACTTTGTCAAGGGGCTAGCCCTGACACAGCATACAGTCTGTAATCCATGCTGTCCTGTCTAGAGGATACTGCACCACAGGTGAAGCCCAAAATGGTTGGTCTACACAACTCTTCCCCTGATAGGCACCATCTGGAGTCTGTGCTGCTGTCCACAATTCCATTCTTGGTTGAGTTTCAGAGGGGGTAGGGACCCTGCAGAGACACAGGGAGAACATGTAAACTCCACATAGGCACTGGCCAGAGGTCAGGATCAAAACTTGTACCTTGAGGATGAGAGGCAAAGATCTTAACAATTATGTCAACTGTGTTGAGAATGCCACATGATGGTCAAATGCTAAATCACTGTCTACATTCATTCCGAAATCCTAAACTACAGGGTCTAATCCTTGGGGGTGTGGACTCAATATAGTGGTTTGCTGGGATGGCCATCTTTCTAAAAATAATATGGTGCACTTTTTGGCAGTGAGTTTTACACCATGACTCTGGCACCGTTTATTAGTCTGTGTCAGACAGTCTTGGAGGATATTTGTGTCTTGGGAGAATTAATTGACAGCACCCAATCTGCAGTCATCTGCAAACTTGGTCAGCCAGAGGCCCTTGATATTAGTCTTGACCTCAGAGAAATAGATGCTAAACAGGAGTGGCCCCAGCACTGAGCTCTTTGGCACCCCACTTGTAACTGTCATTTTTGTGGAGGAAGACTCCCCTATTCTTACTCGAATCCTGTCTGTAAGCTGCTTGCCTATCCAGCATGTGATGTGGGGATTTATACCTAGTTTAGTGATTTTTTTTCTACCATGGCCTAATGGGGTAATGTTTCAAATATCTTAGCTAGGTTGAGGTAGGCAGTATGCACCAGTTTGTTCTTATCAATTGTTTGGTGATCTTCTCAAAGAAGCCCAACATGCTAAATAGAGAACACCTGCCCTTGACAAACCTGAACTGATTTGGGTACAATGTTTTTAGGTTACCTATGTTGTTATTTAAGATATCCATGATTGTTCTCCCCATAACATTGCATATCAGGCTAGTTGGGCTTATGGGTGAATAATTCCCTGCGTCCATGGATGGCTCACTCTTGTGCAGCAGGATAACAGTTGCAGTCTTCCATTCATTTGGATGAAGCCTGTTTGGAGGCTGTGGTTAAATACTGTTTCTAGTGGTCTCAATCATTCTTGTTTTATGCTATTTTTTTCTTTTGGAATTGATGAAGGATTGACAATAAAACATGAAGAAATGCAAACAAAACTTAGTAAGGAATATTTTAAAAGACTAAACTTAATACTGAAAACAGCCCTGACTTCTGTGAACAAAGTCCAAGCTATAAACCCATTTGCTCTTCCTGTTCTAACTTTACAGTTTTGAGGTAATTGACTGGTCCCAAAAGGTATTGGATCAGTTGGACAGGAAAGCAAGAAAAATGCTTCATGATTATCAAATGATTTATAAAAATAAGTGTACAACAAGATTATACATTCCTCATTCTGAAAGAGGTATGAGCCTCCTTGAAATAAATTACATGTATAAGTCTGCAATCATAAGACTGTATACATATCTGCTGACCTCACAGTATTCAAATATAGTGAAAGTTTTAAAAAACGAGGAGAACAAAACTGAGATGACTTCTCTGCTTTCTATAGCAGAAGCATATCAGTGTCAAGTGGGAATGGAAATCAAACCAGAAACAGACAAAAATCAGCCAGCAAATGAATGTGCCAAAAACAAAAGAAATAATATGAGGTGACGATAGGATAAGAAGGCAATAAATGTATAAAAGGCATAAATATAGTTGCAAGTACAGAAAACTCCTGGAACAACCTCATGTCGACCAGGAATGATTAAGGAGGGGTGAATTTACACCAAAAGATGAATGGTTAATATTGTTGGCCCAGAATAGTGGACTATGTACATGTTGGTTTACAAAGTCCACTGAACATGTTGGAAAAACAGACAAATGCAGGTTTTGTAAAAAAAAAAAAAAAAAAATTGGAAACAATTGCACATCTTGTTGCTGGGTGTGATACACTAGTGGTAGGGGACCTGTATACTGAAAGGCATAATAATATGGCAAGACTGTTGGGGATTATGCAAACATTACAATATTAAAGTTGCTGAGAAGCATTGGAAACATGAGCCACAAAGCATTATAAAAATGATGAAGTTTATATCACATGGGATCACCCATTACAAATTGTTGAAAGAATACATGCACAAAAACAGATATAGTAGTCCATGAAAAGAAGACAAAAGTAGCATTGATCACTGAAATTGCTACACCCAGTGGTTATAGTGTTTTACCTACAAAAAAGCACAAAGTCAGAAAATACCAGAATTTGCAGGCAGAAATGAAGGCAATATGGAAGAAGGATAAGCAAACAGTTCCAATACTAGAAGGAGCAATGGTCCTCATAAAAAAGAATTTACAGTTGTATTTAGACATACTACCAATCCATGTAACTCTGTATGAATTGCAGAAATAGTCAGTTCTGGGCACATTGCGGGTGCTGCAAAGAGCACTTTTGGCTAACATCAAAGATTGAAACAATACTAATTTCATGAACTTTAATCATACTATGACTTAGGAATAGGTACATTCTCATCATGTTATTAGAAACCCAAAAGACTTGGAGAAATTACACCAGAAATGAAGCCAGGAAATACAGCAGGCTCAGGTGAGGTCACAGCAGATATGATAAAGATGCTGGGTGAGATAAGGGAGAAATGGCTTCTGAGGGTACTCAAAGCAGTGTGGAGAGAAAGGCATATTCCAGATGGCTGGAGAATAAGCATACTAGTGTGAGTGCTTAAAAACAAAGGGGACATTCCCAACTGTGGACAGTACAGAGGTGTCAAACTCCTGTCACATTGCATGAAAGTTCTGGAGAGGATGACTTGAGAAATGAAGATGCTAAATAGTAGAAAGTAAGATGGAAGATGGGGAGTTCACATTCAGCTCAGGATGCAGCACAAATGACCTGATGCTTGCAGTGAGACAGATAGATGAGAAGAAGTTAGAGATGAGGAAAGCGCCCAAATGGGCATTCCTAGACTTGGAAAAGCATATGACAAGGTCCAAAGAATGCTGATTTGGGGAGTCCTGTTGTGGTTAAAAGTCTCAAAAACATTGTTAGAGTTAGTGCAAGCTATGTACAAGGTCCCAATGACTCCAGTACAAATAGTGTTCATACTGTTAGAGGGGTTCCCCATGGGAGTGGGTGTGCATCAGAGTCCAGGTCTGAGATCAGTGCTGTTCATACTGGTGATGGATTACATTAGCAAGCAGGATGGAGGAAACAGATAAACAAAGTTGCTGTTTGCAGATGATGTAGCATTACAAGCAGACTCTGAGCAAGAACTTCAGCAAAGGATAGGGGAATGGAATGCAAAACTGAAGGCACATGGGATGAAACTGAATACAGGTAAGACAGTTGTAATGGCAGCAAATGGTGGAGTTCAAAAGCAGCTAAGAGGAGAAACAGAATGGAAAATAGTGGAACAGGTTAGCAGCTTCAGGTATCTTGGAATGGTGGTTGAGAAGAAGGAAAGTCTGAATGAGGAGGTTTAACTAACTGAGAATCAGATGGACCACAGGCAACTGGCATGGAGTGTCAGGTGTAATATATGATAGAAAAATGCCAAAGTAGCTGAAAAGTAAGGTGTACAAAATCGTAGTGAGACCAGTACTAATGTACAGTATGTAAACCTGGGCAATAAAGGCAGAGCAGTTGAGGAAGCTAGAGGTGATGGAGATTAAGTGCCTGAGACCAGTGCAAGGGTGCACACTGTGGGACATATGAAGAAATGAGGACATTAGAGCAGAAGCCAAAGTAGTTCTAATTGCTGAAATGGTGAAAGAGAACAAGTTAAGGTGGTTTGGATACATGTAGAACAGCAGAAGACAATCTGGTAAAGAAGATTTGGGACAAACAGGAAGAAGGCAAGAGGAAACAATAGCATCCAGCAAAGAGATGTATGAAGTGTGTAAGAGAAGACTTGTGACAGTCATCCATGAGTGTTGAAGGAGGCAGGAGCGTGGCATTAAATATGTGATGATAGTTATCAAAGGTTGTTTTGTTTATGTTGGCTTGATATTGGGTCCAGAGTTTGTACCTTGTTTTAGTAGTTGTCTTGTTTCCTTAGTAAACCATGGGCAGTAGTTAGCTTTGGTTCTAACATTCCTGACAGGTGCTAGGCTGTTTAATATTTCAAGGAATTTATTGTTGACATATTGTGCGGCTTAATTTAATGGAAAGTGTTTTAGAGGGGACCAATTGCAGTTGTGGAGAAATAGTTTGAAAGTATATGTGGCAAAGTTTCTTTGATTGTGAACTTGTTTGTATTATAGTTTTTGATGGACAGTTACGTTGTCTCAGGAGACAGGTTGGTAGGTGGTCACTTAGGCTGTCTGGAAGACATCTTGAGTGATGGATCACTGCTGGTTTGTTGGTAAAGATCCAGTCAATAACTTCCTTTTTGTTGTATTTTGTCTACCCTTGTTGGGGTGTCTATAATTTGAGTGAAATCCTGTAAGTTTATGAAACAGGAGGGATTCTCAGATGAGCTAGTTTGCCAGTCAGTATTGAAGTCTCCTACTATTATGGTTTCTTGGCTAAATGTGATAGATGACCATGAAAGTAGGTTTTCTATTATGGATGGTGTGTTTCCAGGAGGGATGTATACTGATAGTAGGACTACATGTTTATTCTGATTACTTTTTAGTCAGAAGGCTAGTAGTTCAGTGTTATTTAGGTCTGGAGGTTTTACCTGTAGTTGCTGAAGATTAAGTGTGTCTTTATATATTATTGCTACTCCTCCACCTCATTTTTGTATTCTATCTAGTCTAATGATATTATAGCCAGGGGATAGGATTTCATCATTATTTATGTGGAGTTTGAACCAGATTTCTGTTAGGACTACTATGTCAGGGGAATACGGAGAGAGGGTGGCATAGAACTCATGTATTGTTTACTAAACTTCTGAGATTCATGTTAATGAAGAGAATGTCTGAACAATTTTTGGGCATTTTGGTAATGTACAAGGAGTTATTATATTTAGTTGGGTGATTTGTTTGTTGTGTGTTGTGGGGATTTAGATGTGTAGATTTGGGTCCTAGATTATAGTGTATGTCACCACTTAATTGTAAGTTGGACCTTTTATGATGTGATGGATGTGGGAGTTTGGTTGATGACTGGGAATGTATAACCAATATATGTAAGGAAGTAGCTGTGTGTAAGTATTTATATGAGAATAGCTTTGTTTTAGAATAGTTGAAGAGCTGTGGTGCTATGTAGAAATTAGAGTTTGGGTAGGGATGGGATAGTTGGACAGTGTAGGGGGATAATGTTAAGGTTGGAGAAAGTGGTGAGCTGTAGGGCTGTTGAAAGTAGGGTGATAATGATTTGTGTAGAAGTAGCATTTTTGTGTATAAGGTTGTAGTGAATATTGTGGTGTAATGAGTATGAGTGTTAAGGAGTAGTGGGAGTATGAATGTACTATGCAGAGGTGGAACTGGGATGATGTATGTGAAGAATTACTTAATTAGATTTGATGTGGTTGATTATGATTGGATGTTTAGTTCAGGTGGGTGTGGTGTGGTTAGGATAAATGTAATTGTACTGGGGGTTGGTGGAAATTGGGGGGTAGGGTAGGGAAGTGGAGTGAGCCTAAGTGGAATGAGGGCGAATGGAACAGGTTGAACTGTTAGAAGCTGACTGAGCAGTCAACCCTAGTTTACTTTAAGAATACAAAGTTTTAACAAATACACTGCTGACAAATACCAGCGAAGACATACACTAAAATGGGAAAGATCAAGCAGATTCTGGGTTATGCTCCTACTGCAAGCAAAAGGAGTTATTTAAGTTTGTTGCTTTCTGCAGTTTGGGAGCCCTTACAAAACAAAATGTTTTTGGTAACTTAAATGGGTAATTTCAAGCAGATTCTGGGTTATGCTCCTACTGCAGGCAAAAAGACCTACTCAAGTTTGCCACTTTTTCAATGGGGAGCCCTCACAAAACAAAATGTTTTTGGTAATTTAACTGGGTAATTTCAAGCAGTTTCTGTGTTAAGCTCCTACTGTAGGCAAAAGGAGTTATTCAAATTTGCCACTTTCCTCAATCGGGGCGCCCTCGCCAAAGAAAATGTTTTTGGTAGTGGCAACACACGGATCACAGCTGTGGTATGGTATGTACGCAATATGGATAGTTTTAATCTATTATCTATTAATGTAAATGGATTAAATAATGGCAATAAAAGTAAACCATTAATGAGATTTTTAATATTAAATAGAGGAGACATTATATTCTTGCAAAAGACTGACTTGATAGATAAAGATATATAATATTTAAATAACAGGTTATGGAATGCTATCATCTGCTTCTTTTAACAAAAAGAAGAGAGGAACTGCTGTACTTGGAGAAAATCTACTATAATGCTTTTGGTAATGGAATCCATTAATGATCCCAAAGCAATGTATACATTTGTAATAATTAAGTAAGATAGCAAACTCTATATACTAGATACTTTTTACTTGATCCCTGGAATAGGTACAAGAGTGGCTAAAGATCCCTTAAACTTACTACAAAGTCATTGAAAGGGTAGTTTAATTCTAGCAGGGATTTTAACTGCATATCTAGTATGGAAGATGCAAATGAACAGAAGAAATTCTGTCATCAGCTAAAGCACTAAACAGACGAATTAATAATAATAATTTAGTTTATTTAATAGTAAAAGCAGGATATGTCATTGTTTTTCACTCATTATTCTTATGCGCATGAGACACAAACTAGAATTGATAGGATTCATATCTCTACAGATTTACTTAATAAAGTGAATTATTTTAAAATTATTCATTGTCCTTTATCTGATCATAATGCTCCAAGTATTAATATATTAATAGATATAAGGAAATGTCAGATTATTTACAGAATCCCATTATATATGATGAAATTAAATGAATTTAAGCGTTATAAGGAATACATTGAAAATTTGTTATCTTCAAATGATAATGGTTAGATTAGTAAAGTCATACTATGGGATTATAGTAGATAAAGAGTTGTTAGGAATAAAAGATAAAATACACAAAGTGAGGTTTGAACAACAAATGAATAAATCAGATAATACTGAAGTCATTAAATTAATGACAGAATATAAAACAGTTTTACTGCATAAAGTGGAGATAGCTCAAAAAATCTATATAGATTAGTTAATAGAAGTAAGATGTTAAACAAAAAGGCACAAATCAATAATATATGAAATCCTCTCACTAATAAGCTTACCTCACAGATAGAGGAAATGCTTAATATTTTAAAAAATCCGTGAGGATCTTAATAATGATAATAATAATAATCCTGATGATTACAAAATTGACAAATATTTAAAGAAAAATGTTACTAATAAACTTAATGACCAAAAAGGCTCAAAAGACAAACCCACCTCCTTAGAAAACAAAAATGAAAAAAAACTAAGGGTAATGCTGCTCAACGCCAGAAGTCTAAATCTCAAGATGCAGGCACTCGATGCACTCCTCAGTATGGAGAACATCGACGTCTGTGCAGTAACTGAAACCTGGTTCAAGGCACCTGAGAGCACCCCAGCACTACCAGGCTATACCTCGTATCATGCTTTTCGGCCCCAAAACCCGGGCCGAACCACAAAGGAGGGGAGTGTCCATATTCATCAAGGACACCCACACCTCCAGGTTAGTAGCAACACATGAAGCATCAGAGACCATACAGGTGCAACTAACCATAGGCAAAACTGCTATACAACTGGTAGCATGTTACAGACCACCCTCCCAATCTCAGGAACCCCACTCAGCCTTCCTGAAGACATTGGAGGATATGAATGTATCACAAAATACCATCATACTGGGAGACTTCAACTACCCAAACATAGATTGTGTACATTATTCTAGCCCTAACACCCTAGCCCAAAGGTTCCTGGAATTCATAAATTCAAATGCACTGGAACAACTAGTCACCTTTCCCACTAGGGGAGATAATATACTAGACCTGATCATCACAAACATGGGGACAAAATGCTCCACACTAGAGGTTTACCCCTCACTAGTGAGATCTGACCACAAACTAATCACCCTGGATATACATATCCCACCTCCACCCCCAGCACAAAAGACCACAGTGAAAAACTTCTCAAAAGCAGACTTCACTCTTCTTAAGACTGAGATGGTATCCTTTAAGCCCACTGGGCCAGTGGATACCACATCCCACAATGCCGAATCCTTCACAAATGCTTTCTATGGACATCTCCAAGAATGCATGGATCATGCAATCCCAAATAAATCCAAGTCCCTCTCCACCAAAGGCAAGCGTCCTGTCTGGTGGACCTCAGCCATTAACAAATTGTATAACAAAAGAAGGAAGCTACTGCACGACAGAGCAAAATCCCATAAAGGAAAGACATCTCTGATCAACATTAGCAGAAAACTACGTTCTCTCATAAAAACATCCAAGGCCAACTTTGAGAGAAAAATCGCTAAGGACACTAAAGATAACCACAAAGCCTTCTTCAGCTATGTTAGAAACCTCCGGAAACCCTCAGATATGCTCAGAGTTAGTTCACAACAACAAAAAATACACTGAACCCACAGATATTGCCAACATTCTGGCTGACAGGTTCAGTGCAAATTTCTCCCCTCCCTCACCCCCAAAAGAAGAAATACTTATCACAGCTGAATGTAATCTCCGTGTCATCTCAGATGTCCAAGTGAGAACCGCCCTCAACAAAGCTAAAAACACAGCATCAATGGGACCTAATGGTATCCCGGGTTGCGTACTACGTGAACTCCAAGAGGAGCTAAACCCTCACATAAAAATGCTATTTAACCTTAGCCTTACTACAGGATATGTGCCTGAACACTGGCTTACAGCAACAGTGGTCCCACTCCACAAAGGGGGTACCTCTACAGACCCTGGGAACTACTGCTCCATAAGCTTAACCAAATCAGCATTCAGAAAACATGAGCCAGCACATACGGTTCCCATGGCCTTTATCAAAATAACAACATATTCCATCACCAAAAAATAAGGGGGACTTATATGGTGATCAGACAATTACTCAGGACAATTTCTATATAATATATATATATATATATATATATATATATATATATAGCTTAACCAGCCTGGTCTGCAAAGCTATGGAAAGAATCATTATGGAACTCATAAACAGAGACATAGGGGACCTACAGACACTTGACCCCACCCAGTTCGGCTTTGTAAAGGGCAGATCCTGCCTTTTGAACCTGGTTGACTTTTTTGAAACAGTCACTAGACCCATTGATGAGGGCAAAGCAGTCCATACAGCCTACCTGGACTTGGCTAAGGCCTTTGACACAATACCCCACTCAGGCATCATAGATAAGCTCACCAGCTTAAACATAAACCCTTATGTCACTAGATGGGTTGCAAACTGGCTAAAGGACAGAACCCATAAAGTTAAAATCGCTGGAGCAATGTCAGACTCAAAGCCAGTCACAAGTGGTGTCCCACAGGGATCTGTCCTGGGACCCCTCTTGTTCGGCATTTATTTCTCAGATGTTAAAGCAAACATGGGAGGGTTGTGGCTGACAAAGTTTGCAGATGACTGCAAACTAGGCGCCATAGTCAATACACCAGCGGACACATACATCCTACAAAAAGTCCTCACAGATACGGACAACTGGTGCCAGAGTCACGGCCTTAAACTAAATGCCAAAAAATGTATAGTCATCCCCTTTGGGGAAAAAAAAGTACCCACAAATTATCACATAGACAGCAACCCACTGAGTACGGAAAAAGTAATCAGAGACCTAGGGACCCAAGTTGACAGCGACCTCTCATTTGACACTCACGTTGCCAAAGTGGTTAGAAAAACATTTTACCTTGCACACCTCATCATGAAGGGATTCACATCCAGATCCAAGGATGTCATTGTACCCCTATACTCCTCCCTCATCAGACCCATGATTGAGTACAATGCCCCATTTGGTATGTACCTCACCCGGCATTTGCAACAGCTGGAGAGACCACAAAAGTACCTCACCAAGAGGATCAAGGGTATCCAACATATGTCTTATTCTGCCAGACTAAAGAAACTCCAGCTCTATTCAGTAGCATACCGCCTGCTCAGAGGTGATCTCTGCCTGACGTACAGGGCCATGTCCAATCAGGATCTGATGGACATTCTCCACCTCAAAAATTCCAAATCTATCAGGACCACGAGAGCTAAAGACTTAAACCTTGGCACAAGTATGAATAGGACATGCTGGAGGGATAGATTCATAACCCAGAGGCTTCCCATGCTTTGGAACAAGATCCCAGTTCATGTTAGGCAGAGCCCCTCACTGACTCTCTTCAAGAGAAATCTTGATGAGTGGATGGGAGATCGTAAGTTTACCCCAGGGGTCACATCTGTGTCACTGCTAGACAGGGGCACAGTAAATTAATTCTATTATATAAGGGGGCCTTCATTGCGTCACTACTAGACAGTGGCACAGTATTCTAAATCTATTCTGTGCATTTTTGTGCATTTTTGTACCATTTCATGGGGTGGCGAAAGCCACATCACTATGGCTAGGCTTACAAATGCCCCAGGGCAGATAGCCTAGTACTAAACTATGAAACTATGAAACTATGTTGAATAAGCCTATTATTCTAATCAAATTTTAAAACAAGCTTTGCAAAAGAAAAAATGGTAAAGCTCCAGGGTTAGAAGGTTTAAGTGTGGAATTATAGACTCTGCTTCCATTAAATATTTTAGAATTACTAATTGACATTTTCAGGATAATTCAGACTGGGAAAGTCATTCCTCCCTCATAGAAATTTTCTGTTATCTCACCTATAAGGAAACAAGGAAAGAATAATACATTTTTTCTATACACATATTTCATTATTAAATGTAGACTATAAAATATCTACTTCCATCTTCATCACAAGATTAAGAGATATAGTAGATACATTACTTAATAAAGATTAAACAGGATTTATAGTTAACAGATTAATGTATGATAATATAAAAAGGTAGCAACTATCTTAGCTTTAGTAAAATGAATGAACAAGAAATTGGACCTAATTAGCTTAGATATCGAGAGAGCTTTTGATTGTATAGATTGGAACTACTTGTTTAAAACTTCAGAAGTATTTTAATTTCTGGAACAATGTATTGGCATATTACAAAAACCTGTAAAGAGACTCTATAGTATATTTTAAAATTGGTTCTTACATTTCTTAAGGATTCATTTTAAACAAAGGTATAAAGCAAGGGTGTTCCTTCTCCCATCTACTATTTGCATTAGTTATCGAACCCTGAGCTAGCAGTATAAGAAGCAATGAAAAAATTGATAAATTCTCAATTAACAATAAAAAATTTCTAACTGATAGTTAGTTCCCGAGTTGCCATTTCCAGAACATACCTCCTATCAACTCTCCTCTATACCTCACCCATATTTACCAACCTTAAAAAGGTTGACCTTAACAAACTAGAAATATGCTATACCTAATGTGCTATACCTAATATGCACTCCTAAACTTATTACAACCTTATTCCAATGGATGCATACTTTGTTCAACAAATAAATCATTATTACCCATTTAGTAGCACAAGCAGATAATAAAACCGTCCAAAAATCAAACAAGTAAATATTCAGGAAATTCAGTACAGAATCCCACAAACTGGAGTAAGTAAGTGGTAGAAAGCCTACGTTTTCCATTCAGATAACAGTGTGTTCCCTTCAGATCTTCCCTTGATGGAATAATGATATCATAAAGGAGTGTGTTGCCAATTTTTATATATAAGTAAGCAAAAAAGATATAGATTGGGTGCAGCAATAGTGACCCAGATTTTGTTCAATCCGGAGAGTAAGGCAGATTTTTTTTTTTTTTTTGTGTGAACAGATGAATGAAATTGGACTTACAGATAGGAAATAGTGGTCAAAACCCATATGTAGCCTGACACCAAGTATTGTGGGATTCATTCATTACATGTAGAATATTAAAGGATATGATATTGCCTTACTTGTTCAGAGGTTGCTGAAAAAAGCAGTCTTAGCCTAATGAAAATTTTTATCTAGAATTGATCAAACAAATGGAAAAGCTAAATACTGGTAGATAACCAACCTTTGATGAGCAGAAACCTGGGATGTAATGCATATCAGTAACAGAGACCATTATTTGAATAATGTCCAGATAATTTTTTAAGGCTTATGCTCATGTTCTGCTCTGTGGTGTTAGTGGTTATCAGCTAGTACGTCAATCAACTACTAGTAAGTAGCTATGCAATCAGAGTCCATAAAGTATAATTAATAGTGTTACATGTTGGGACCATAAATCTTTTCAAAAGTAAACTACCAGTTTCTAATGTGACCAGATTCTAAAACCATACAAGTCTTATACTAAGGTGATACTTGAGGATACAGAATAAAAGAAAATACTTAGAAAAGACTGAAAAACACAGAAAATTATTAAAAAAATAATTGAAAAGCAACACAGGAGAAAACAAAATAAGACCAAGCAAATCCTTTTCAGTCAGTCCCAAATGTCCCTGTAATCAGTTTGGCGGTGTTTAGTAATTATAAAAAGCATTAAAATAAAGCATAGGACCAAAAACATATTGATTCCTTTTCCATGAGTTCAACATGCAGAGGGATGGAGGCTGGGGCCTAAAAGAACAATACTAGGAGCATGAAAAAAATAACTGTCCATACCTTGGTATAAAAAAACACACCACAAAGCAAGGGGGATGGATGGAGGGAGTGTCTACTGCAGCAGTGATCATTAGAAGATCTACTGTTATGGTAATTTTTACTTACAAAGCTATACTATGCTCAACATATTGATCACTGCTGAGAAGCTTTAGCTATATGGGTAGATTACCTTAGCTAACTTAATTTGGGAGGTGGAAGGAGAAGAGTTCAGGAGCCCCTGGAGAATGGTCCTAGCAAAACACGATCTGGAAGGCATCATGCCTACAGTGCTTTGTAAAAGTATGTACAGAAGAACAAGTAGCAGCTTCAAGAATACTTCTAGAATCCAACCCATTCCAAAAAGCCATAGATGAAGCCAAGGCCCTGGTACAGTGGGCCTTGACCCTGCCTGAAATTGATTTGTCATGATGAGTATAACAAAAGGTAATAGCCTTAAACAACAATTTGAAAGCAGTCTGTTTTGCCACAGGGTGTCCCTTCTTACCTTCACAAGAAATTAAAAATTGATCTTAAGTTCTGTAGATTTAGTTCTATTAAGATAGAACCTGCATTGTCCATGGACATACACGGTATGGAGAATCCTTTCTCACACATTCTTAGGTTTAGAAAAGAAAACTGGAAGATGGATAGTTTGGCTTAAAGTAAACTTGGATACCACTTTAGGCATAAAAGAAGGATTAGTTCTCAAGGAAACCCTGTGCTTATGGAAAATGAGATGGGGCTGACTCACCATAAGAGACTGCAACTCAGTTTTGCAGAGGTCAGAACAATTAGTAAAACTGTTGTCCTTGTTAAGAACCTCAAGTCAGCCAGTATAGCTGGTTCAGATTGAACAAAGAATATTTAGACATGAGACCGCATTGAAAAAGGAAGATCTATGGGCAGACGTGCTGAAATGGACAATAAATGAACCTTCACAGAGGAATTTCTTTCTTTGTATTTGTTTTCCAGGATAAGGTACTGATATCCATGGACCTTTTTCAGATTTGGCTCAGGAGTGGTGTCTGGTTAAGTAACTTGTGCAGAGTCACCCAGTTAGGCAATGGAAGCTGAGGGAATCAAACCTTGCACCACTAGACTACATGAAACAGCTAATTAACAACACCTTTAAACCTCTAAACCAACTGCCACAAACGAATAAAAAAGGTGCTAGGATAGTAACTCACATAAATATTGTAGAACCAGAGAGCAAATAGCACCAACTAGAAAAACTTTTCCAGTTACTAATACATGATTTTCATACAACTTTCATATGTAGCACATCTCCCAACTGCACCAGATGTCTGCTGTGGGGGAAATCTCACAGGCTCATTTAGGGGTGGATGCATGCTGTGCACTGGAGTCATGGCTGATGAAACCCATCAAAAATGTGCATATACACATATACACACACACACACACACACACACACACACACACACACACACACACACACACACACACACACACACACACACACACACACACACACACACAGAAAAACACCTTAATGAAACACATGGTCCAACCTGTAATGTCACAGAGCATGTTTTGAGCTACTGCAGTCACAGTGCCGGTGCCTACATACTTCTGGCCAAGGCCTGCATTATTATCCAATGACATGTCTCTCAATGCTCATAGCATGTGCTATGCTACCCTAGTTAATCTAGTAGAAACAACTGCAGCAGGATCAGCAAGGGGAACGCATCCTCCTGACAATGCCAAGGTCACCACAGCCATAGACTGATGATGAGTCAAAGGAGGAACCAGCAGCAGGTGTGGTTATAGGCAGACAAAGGCATGCTCAGTATATCCTTGCATTGGCTAGGAGACAAGCCATAGCACACTGACTCACCACCTAGGAGCCTAAAACCATCCTACTACATCACCATACTTTTGAACTGGGAAAGCATTACAGATAAAAGTTCAACAGTAAGGATACACATTGCAGTTTCTGACTTCTCAACCCTACCTAAATCAGACAACAAGCAGGATACCAACCAAGCAGAGTAACCAGACCAACACAGTCATGCTAGTGCCATAGCAGGAACACACCTCTTGTCCCCCACCTCCAAAAGAAAAGTCAATGCTTATTTTCCTTAGTTAGCAACTGCATATCATATTATTCCCAGTTAATATCCTTTGACATTGTAACTGCAATGATATAGAATGGTTTACACACTGTATGTCCCAGAGTACTGGTCAGATAACTGTTCAATGACCATGGAACACAGAAAGGTAAGATAGTGCTATATATTTGCTAGCAAGAATAATAACTAGGTGTATAATCACTAAGTGTAGTATTTTCAAAGATAAACATTTCACTAAATGTGCGAGTAATGTAATATTTTAATATAACTGTACATTCTGTTTAATTTGTTTGTGTGCTGAATGAGTGTTGCTGCTTGCTACAAAGGTGTATGTATGAAAAACATGGTTAAGGCACCCATCCTGTGTTATGAATGTGCATTGGGTGGTGAATTGGATTCCAGATCTATGTAGGCATATTTCATGCGTACTAACATATTGTACTGTGTATGTCATACATTGATTTCTGTTTCTGTCTATTACTTGTTTTGTCTCTTAATTTTTGCCCACTATTTGTGCAGCGCTGCGCTTAGCACGAATGGCTTTGGCTATGCTTAGCTGGTTTGTGCACTCCGCCAACTGCACGATTAGACCACCCAGGTAGCAGACAGGATCCAGACATCTAAACATAGACATTGGATGTATTCAATTAATCTAATTGTGCATGACACAAACCCACTAAGCACTGTTGTGCTACATTTAACAGCATGAACCTCAGAATGAATACTTATGAGGAGATGGTCATGTTACTTCACCTGTGGCTGCAGATGGTAAGTGTTAGATTAAAGTCCACTTTGTCCAGAGTTCAACTACAAGAACTGCAGCCTTTATTTTATTAATGTGACCTTACATTACATAGCAATGAAATTAAACTAAGACAAATATTTTTGTATTCTATTTGTGGCAACAGCTGTGAGTGCAGGACTACCATAGATAAGGTTCAGGGTTCTAATACAGTAAACTCCTGTCTTTTTCAATGGTGTCCCACTTCACATTGTAGTCACTCTAAATTATAGCAGTTGACATAGTATTTCTTATATCAAAATTATTTTCCTGATGTCTGACAGACTAATATTATGTCTATGTACTTATTTATTAATATCTGTATTGTTTAACATTTCTTTATTGGTTACCATCGTGCAAACATGTTGCCTGTGTCTGCATGATGGTAAGTGATGCACACCATTTCAAATGTTGCAAAATCCAAAAGTGTGTGATTTCAGTATCTGTGATAACTGAAATTGGCGTGAAGCACCATTATAGATCGGTCTTCATTTGCATTAGACATAGCTAGTGTTTGTGGAGAGGTTTTGAGATTTTGGTTTCAAAGGTGGGGTGTGTAGGAGTCCAAAGTGTTGTCGGACTATTTATGAAGTTAGTCTGTAGGATAAACAGTATTGAAATGTAATATAAGAAATGACATATATTTCAGTTTCAGACTTCAAATCATTATATAAATGTATATTCATATAAACACTGTTACTCTAAGAGCTTTCTAAGTTAATAGAAGTAATATTTACAATATGTGCTATGTTTGGCCGTTACCCCCCGTCCTCACCCATTTTGTGAGGGTTTGTCCAGATGTCTTGCACTAAGATGTTGAGTGGTATGAGCAGAATAGAGTCATTTGATTGTATATCACATATGACATAAGTAATTTTCTCTTTTTTTCCTCTAATTAAATCCCCTTTTCTTCTTTTTTTGTTGTTTTTACTTAAATTTTGTGTTGTTATGTATAATTTTGTATTTTTTGTTACCTATTTTACTATTTATTATTTTTACTTGTGTTTATATTTCTTTTTATAATTATTTATAATACTTATTTTACTTCATTATATTTTATTTTTTATTATTTAAGTTTTTCAGGTTATGTTTTATTTTATTATTGTGTTTTAATGTTTTATTTCATTACTACAGCACAGGCCAGTTCCCCATGATCTGCCTACACTCACTCCACCAGCTACAGCACCAAGGCCCAGCACTTCTGGGCTGCAGCCTAGCCACACCCCCACTGCCCCTGCCCTACCTAGACCTTCAGGTAGTTCTGTCCCAGAAGACAGGCCTGTTACTCGCTGTGGGAGCAAAAGCAGAGGAGGTGATTTTGTCACTCGAGCTGAACTGCTAGGTATGGTGCTTAGGACTGTGCACCGCACAACTGGTGCACACCTATGCTGAGTGGAGACACTGCCCTCCATTGTCATCCTGAATAACACAAGGACAAACAGATGTCAGACATTGCAGCCACTGGTGCAGTGAGGTGACAGTGATGACATTCCAGTAGATGAGGACTTGAGTCTCACTGTCGCCAAACATGACATCCATAAGTTCGCAATCTCCCCACCCTCACCCCAGCCATGGTGTTCACCCCTTCTTGTGTCCTTCACCAACCCTGTCTCTTGTCTGGTATGTCTTATCTGTCAGCAAATGTTTCCTCACCTTCAAAACTTCCCTTCCCTTGACATGTCCCAACATTCCACTCTCTCCTTAAAAAAGGGTCACAGAGTTTACTGAATCCTGGGGACTATTTTTGGAGCTGTAACTTACAAAAGTAACCACTTGTCTGTTGATTAGATTCAACAAATTATGTCCTATGTTCAAATATTTTTTAGCTTGAGAAAAGCATAAATATCACATATTCAGTATCTATTGAAGCAGACATTGATATTATTATCAGGTTTGATACATTCATGTACACTACTGGCTTTTGAAAGTATAATTTACTGTTCCCCCAAAGAGTAAGTACAAACTTTACAGGTAAAACCTCTGTGAGGGGAGAAGAAAAGATATGTCAGTAAGCACCCCCTCCTAATGTCAGAGTTATGTTGACGTTAGAGTATTAAAGGAGCAGCAGAAGTGCTTGAACAGTACAATTTTATTAGCTCTTCTAAGTTATCAGGCTAACTGCAGATATTTTTTCACAATGAAATTATTCTAAAACAAACAGGCAGATAAAATATAGCATGTTTGCTTAAAAGTGAAATAAAACAATTATATTTCTTGCAAAGCAGGTGCCATGTAATTTAGTAAAAGTCATAAAATAGCAGGAGAGTATATTAATGGCATAATGCTGCGCCTGCCTTAGTGTGGCTACGGTGGTGCAGTGGTTAGCGTTGCCACCTCACATCAAGAGGTTTTCTGATTCAATCCTTGGCTGGGGTGTCTTCTGTGTGGAGTCTGCATGTCCTCCCTGTGGTCACGTGGCTTTCCTCCAGATGCTCCAGTTTCATCCCAAAGACATGCTGTAGGTGGTTTGGACACTCTAAATTGGCTCTATGCATGTGTGTGCCCTTTGTCAAAGGTTGGGTGCTGGGTTGGCAACTTGACACTGTAAAACTCCACTGCCAGTTATGAGTGGACAGGTGATCTGCTGTGGCAACCCCTAACCAGGAAAAGAAGAATCTGTGCCTGCCTTAGCACTAAACTAGTTAAACTGCATAAGATACACCTTTGTAGATGATTGTAGCAAAGGTGAATACTGAGTTCACATTTATGCTGTTTTCTTGGAAATCATTATTGGAGAATTCAGAATTCTCTTGTGAGTTTTTATGCAAATTCAGGTCATGTAGCCAAATTTTTAATAAAAACAAAACATACACATTCCTTATCGTGGTATATACATTCAGCACTGCTTCTAACTAACTCATAGAAAATAAATGCCTCAAAACAAGTTGCATCACATGAATAATACATGAAAAATGTCAGATTCAGAAAATGATATTCAAATTAAAACAAAAAAGGTGATTTTGTAGGTGGGGTTAGGCCCCTGCACCATCCACATCTTTACCTCTCTAACTATACCAATTCTGGTATCATGCAGCCTCGAGGGATAAGAGAAAACATCCTTATCTCCACAGGTTCAAGATGTCGCTCAAAACCACTTCTGGAGAGGGGGTCTGTTACCAAACAAAAGTAACTCTTATACTGTGACTACAAAGGCTGCTAATGATACCCCCGGACCTCTTCCTTTAAGCTTGAGGGACCACCAGGCTGACTCAAAGCCAAAATACACTAGAGCCCAGACGGTACAACACGATACAGGCTCCAAAAGTGTAAAATGAATTGTTACTCACTATTGGTCTATCCTTACAAGTGAAATGTACATTACAAATATTGTGGGTATGGAACCCGTGTTTATTTATAAAAGAGCTAAGTGCATTCAAAACATTCTTGAAAGATCCAGCTGTACAGACTGTAGTGCCAGGTTATGAAATGGCACCACAAATGTGTTACTTGCAATCAGTGCAAGTACATCCTTGAATTGGATGAATTAGTAACATACTGCAGAAGGTAATTGTAATATTAAAGGAGTGGCCTACCTCACTCTGTGTACTATGTGTTCAGCATTTTACATTGGAAAAAGAGAAAGTTTAAGAAATGAATTTATGAACACCATTATGATATCACAACACAAAATGACAACAATGCTTATATACAGACACTCTTTGGTTTGCATGGATTTTCATCTGTTTTCATTTACTATTTTTGGAAAACAATATCCCTGATATCAGAGGAGGGGGTGTGTTAGGACAAACTGGAGTGCAGGGAACTTTACTGGCAATTAAACTTGGATGCCATTTACCCCCCCCCCACCCCGGGAATTAATGATTGTGTTTCTTTAACTCCAATTTTGAAACACAGAGCCAGCAAATTGTAATGTGATTCTCTTAGATTTTATCTGCGACTCACATAGGATTTAACTAAAGTTTTACAAGCAATACTTCTTTTGTAAACAAAAGTAAGAGTGTATTTTAAAGGTTTTAGAATATATTGCACTTACATTTTTATTTGTATACTTTTTTACTTACTTTTTTACTTGTATATTGGTTTACCTTGATTTTTTTGTATCTTGAAACATTTGTATTTTTAGCTATTGTGCTTGTTTGAGTAATCAACCAATTATGATGTAAGCAAAGTTTTAGTACTTAAAAATTTGTTCAAAAATGCTGTTCATCTGAATGTTAAGGTGAATTAATCCTGTGGTTTTAACTGTCAGTTGTTTTGTGATATAAACTTCCTTTCTGGAGTCGGGGCCTAAGGGTTCTGTTGTGTAGAAGGCAGCCTTTGATTTTATCAAGGCCCATCGATGTAGTGCTCTTAGCTTTAGAGAAAGAATTGAGGACCTTTAGTGGTATTTCCTGAGGGGAGGCTGGGAGGTACAGGGGTAAAGTTAGAGCTAAATTTGTCTGCCTGTAGGTTTGCTATAAATATACTGGCTAAGAACAGGTGGTTCCATTAACAATGGGCTCTGTGCGCAATTGTCTATTGCCTTTGAGGTTGTGGACATAGCTAAAGAATGCCTTGTGGTTGTCCTTGGCCTGGAAGGTCAGACATCTCAAATTTGGCTTTGGTAGACTTTATTTGTCCTCTGGGCTGTCTGTTAACTTTGATGAGGGCACTTTTATCCTGCACTACACCTCTTAGTTTTTGCCATGATTTTCTATCTTCTGTTGTACAGCCTATTGATACTGTGATTCTACAGGGTGGCTTGTTTTTTTATTTAGTTCTGTACTTATTCCTGGTGGGCACAGCTGCTTCTATGCAGCTATTAATATGCTTATATAGGTTTCTGTGAACAGTACGGTGTAGTGAAAAAGGTTTATGAGGGCTTGAAATTTTCCCAGGTTGTCACTTAATAGTAAGATATTAGCCTTACAGTAGTTCCTGAACATTACAGAGTTAGTTGGGGTTCTGAGTTTTATTTTTATTTTAAGGACGACCATTTTGTGGTCTGAACTTACTAGAGAGGACATTACAGCAGAGTCTGCAGCACTGTCCCATATTAGTGAGTACTAAATTCAGTATACTTGTACCCCTGGTTGGTGTATTAACAATCTGATCTAAGGAGTTTGTGTTTACAAAGTCCAGGAATCTCTGTGCCTGCATGTTTTGTATTATATATGATTCTCAGTTAATTGTGGGGTAATTAAAGTCACCCATGAATATCATATCTAGTTGATTGTTGAGTGCTGAGTGTCGCTACTAAACTTAAATGTGTCATTGATTTCCTGGGTCACAGAGTGGGATCTATAGCTTGCAAGGAAGAGGTATGGGATTTTGCCTTTGATAATTTAAATGTGGAGAAGCTGAAGTGAATCATTCACTTTTTTCAATCTTGAGGTATATTTATTTTTTATGTAAATTAAGACACCTATCCCTTTAGTCCCTGCCTGTGTAGGAGCTGGGATAAATGTGTGGAAGGCATTATATTCTTGCACTGCCGGTGTGCTCTTCATTTCTTTAAACCATGTGTCAGTGACTGCACAGGTGTCAGCATTCTATAGGGTGAGTAGAGCTTGTAGGGGGTGAAGTTTCTTGTTTAGACTCCTGGCATTGAGCAGCAGCACCAACAGATTTTCTTGTCATTGATTTGCTATGTCATAAGGATTGTCAGGTTGGCATTGTCTAAAAAAGGTGCTATAGAGGAGGACAGTGTTTTAGCTAATAGTTGAAAGCCTAGAGGGAAGAGGTGCAGACCAAACCTGGCAAAGCAGCATAATCTGTTAACCATCTCTTAACATGCTGAGAAAGATTGCACCCCTTAGAGTGACATCAGAAAGTAAGCCAATTATTAAAGTCAACCATCTTCTGTTCATATGGTGACATCATCCTTGGAGAAGGTTGAATACTACTCATTGCTAGACTCATACCAGTCTGGGACCCATATTCTAAGAGCTCTAACTTGTCTTTCTCCTTATATAGTCTAGGGAGGTATGGCTCAAGTCATTTACACCCACATGGACTATGACTGCATTATACTGGTACTTGAGGTCCAGTGACCTGATAGCATGCATATTCTGGTAGATCCAGGGGTCTGATAAGCAATGGACAGTGACTTTCTCTTTACTCAGTCTGGTGAGAGGGACATCAGTGTGGCTCAAAATGGAGTCAATGACTAGAATGTTGGGTTGTGTGGTGGCTTGCCTTATGTGCTTAGAAGTTCAGGCTCCATGGGATGTGGTTGTATGTATTGAAGTGGTTGTTGTTTTGAAAGAGTGTATTGGGGGTGTAAGGGAATTTATGTGTGCTTTGTCTAGGAGGTCATTGGGGTTTAGGAAGGTTGTATTTTAGTGTCTCAACATTTATGGGTTTATGTGTTTAGTTTATGTTGCATGTGATGGGTGCAGTGTATACACTACTGACAATCTAATTGACTTTAGGAAAGACATTATGTGAGAGCTTTGCTTTCAGTGACATTGTGTAAATACAACTCTCACATACCTCATCAGTTTGAGAATTATCTGGTTGTGACTGAATATGAGACAGTTTCAACATTGCCTTCTTCTCTCACCAGAAGTAAAACAGTAGCACTAACCCAAAGATGAAAAGCAGGCCACAGGCTCATTGGTGATCAGCAATCTTGTACCAGATGATGCAGAGGTGTGTAGGATTATTGTAACCTTTCCCTGGTAGATGCCTTGAATAATAATCAGACCAATTAAGAAGGTCAGCAACCAGGAAATTTTCGACAGACTTTTCGGAAGGAAGAATACAACCATAGAGGAGGTAAACTGGGGAGAAAGCATCCATTTGAACACCAAGAAAATACATACAGGGAATTTAATTCAAACAGAGGACACAAGAGAGGAAAATGGTGATGTATTATGTAATTATGTTGTTAATTTATCTAGTTATAATTTCAGTGACACAGAGTTGTCAGTTTTAAATCGAGGCTTAAAATTTATTCCTACGGTTTTGCCTCGGATACATGAGTTAAAATGTGATATATATGTTTTGTAGGAAATTACATCTTTGCCATTTTTTTAAAGACAAACAAGAGTCTGAGGATGTGTGTTATTGTGAGAGTGACACAGACAGCTCTTGTGATAGCTTTTACTCTTGTGACTCTGAAAATATATCGAATGCTTATTGTTGTTTGGACACTAAAAACATTCATTATGAAAGTACTTTTGTGCCTTCTGTTTTAAATGCCGAAGTATCACAGTTCACTGATATTGTCAATTTTGCTGTTGAAAATGCTTGTCATGAGTTTAACCATAATGTACATTGTGTGAAGTATAATTTATCTTTACAAGAATGGAAGTCCTTAAAAAAACTTAGTCAAATGGGAGAAATTGTCTTTAAACCATCTGATAAAGGCAATAAGTTGGTTGTTATGCACTATCTGTATTATATGGATATGTGCATGGAACATCTTAAGAATGACACTGTCTCTGAGAAGGTCCATGTTTCTGTGTATGAGAATGCAATAATGGAATATACTGAATTATTATGTAAAGGTGTCAGATCGGGTTATTTCTCTGACACAGATGTTAAAAAGAAGTTCCATACGAAGGATTGTAGATTGGAATATTTCTACTGCCTTTTGAAGATACACAAAAATTTGACTAGACCTCCAGGAAGGCCAATAGTCCCAGGATGTCAGTATTTTCTCCATAATATTGGATTATTTTTGCATGCTATTTGGCATCTTTGGTGTATAAGCTGCCTTCTTATATTAGAGATGTCTTTGATTTTTTGCATAAAATTGAAGACATCGAGTGGAATGAATCTCTATATTTCATCATTTTAGATGTTAACAGTCTATACGCAAATATTTCACACGATTTTGGCACAGAGGCACTTAGTTTTTTTCTAGGTGATAGTCCAGTTTCAGTATATATTGTTGAATTGTTAGAATTTTGTCTTTCTAACAACTTTTTTGAGTTCAACAATATTTTATTTAGACAAAAGCAAGGCACGATGATGGGGGTTCCTTTTGCCCCCATGTATGTCAATTTAAGTATGGGTCTTTTTAACCATGAACATCTGTATAGAAATTCATTTTTTCATCAATATGTGCTGAGGAATTATAGATATATTGACAATCTCATCTTTCTTAATTTATTTCTTGTTTAAATCAAAATAGGTTTGGTTTGAAATTTGATGGGCTTAAAATAGGCACTAGTGTATCTTTTTTGGATGTAGAGATTAGTATAGAAAATTTTGGACTACGTTCTTCTGTACATAGGAAATTTGAATCAGGAACACACTATGTACATGGTGCAGTTGTCACCCTGTACATACTTTATGTGCATTACAGTATGGTGAGATGCTTCATGTCTCTAAATTATGCAATAATTTAGTTGATTTTAAATATGATCTTAAATTTATGGTGGAAATGTTTAAAAAGAGAGGTTATGCTCATGAGTTATTGGAAAAATGTTGGGGAAGATTTCTCACTAAAATTAATATATGTAAGAAAAATATAAGATATAAAAGGGCAGTATACAATATTGATAGAGTACCAAAGGATAAAATGTATTTTGTGACTACATTTAGTGTATTTAGTTCTAAGATTATTGAACTTTTAAAATATTATTGGGTTTATTTTACTTCACAGAAAGATGTATGCACTTGGTTAAATAACTCTCTTGGGATATCTTATAGAAAGGGTAAAAATATTCAAAATTTCTTAGTGAGAAGTAAATTTTACATGCCAGTAATGAATGTGGATTGTCCAAAAGGTATGACAGGCACCCACATTTGTGGTAAATGTAAAGCATGTAAATATGTAGTAAATAGCTTTTTTTAAAATTAATGGTATCATTTTCAGCAGCAGAGATCAGTTTTCATGTGACACTATAGGTGTGATTTATGCATTAAAGTGTCCGTGTAATTTGTTTCATGTTGGACAGACAAAGTGACAATTTAAAGTGAGACTTATGGAATATATAAGGGATGCTAAGAATAATAAAGAAGAGAGTCCTATAGCAAGGCATTCTTATGAATTTCATAATAGCTGTAGTGAAGTTTTAAAGGCTACTATTTTAGAGAAAATTAATGTTTCTTTTTTTGAAATTGAGTTGACTAAACGTCAACTTTTATTTAAGGAAGCTGTATATATTCTTAAATTTGATACAGTGTATCCTAATGGGTTAAATGAGGATTTCAGTTGGAGGGTGCCTATTTAAATATATAATTGATTTGTTTAATTTAATTATTGTTTTGCATTTTATATAAATGTTCAGCTTGATTCAGTGTACTTTTTTACTCCTTGAAGGCTTTTCAGCCGAGACGTCAGAGTATTCAGTGCTTCTATTAAATTTATTTTGGTTTTCTGGCCGTTGTATTTTCTTTGTTGCTGTTTCATTCTTTTTGTTGTATTATTGTAACCTTTCCCTAGTAGATGCCTTGAATAGCAACCAGACCAATTAGGAAGGTCCCTCACAGACTCTTACTGCCAAATCAGAGACAGTCATTAATCAATGACCCTCTGCTCTTTCTCTCACCATGAGCAAAACAGTAGCACAAATTCCAAACTGCCTCCAGTAAATAATGTCTCTCTGCTCCTACTCTCACCAGGAGAAAAAACAAAGCACTAATCCATAAATGACTACTGAGAAGCAGAATGTGAGCTCTCCAATGACTGGTGGTCTTGAATCAGATGTTGCACATTATAAAGGTGTCATGGAAAAATTGGTTAACATCCTAAGAGTTGTAGTGTGCATTAGGTGTTAGAATATAAAAGATGGATAACTCAAGCTTTACCAGTCAAAGGAAGAGTCACTAACTTTAAAAGATCAAGATGGAGTGAATGTTGGGAGGGTGCACTCAGTATTCTGGCTTTATTGAATACAGTGGGATAACAAATACGTTTAAATTGCTTAAGGGGAAGTGATGTCACAAAATGATAATTTTGAGCTTAGTGACAATAGCCAATGAAAGAGGAGAGAGACAGAACATAAGGGTCAGGGACCTAGATAGACAGTGAGTTTAAGTTCACAACACCACCAGGTTGAGGAAAATCTAATTTCTCTGTGACCCACAATAGACACAGCTTTGGTTTCTTTCATTGTTTAAATATTTAATATAAAACAGAATGCAATTAAAACACAGTGTATTGAAAACACACCACAAAATACATGGGTCCCTATCAGTTCATAGAAAAATCAGTTCATCAAATGGCATTTTCAGTGCAATTACTTCCAACATGTTGTTCGGTGAACTGTTCATACTGTCATCGCAGTACAGTGAGGATCTGGAAATTTGCCCTCTCCTCACTATAGTGCAATCTTGGAGTTAGTATATATAATTAGCGAGGGGTGCAGGGAATTTGATGAATAGCATTTCTGATAAAATGTCATTTGTAGAAGTGACGGTGCAATTAAGTGATACAGACCCCAAATACAAAGTAGAAGAAAGCAATAAAGCAATTCAAAATACAAAAAAAGCAATATAAGGAAAATACACTAACCTTTCCTTCACAGCAGGGTATGAAAGAGTCCAAGTAAGATTTCCCTTTAAAGCCTTCAAATGTTTTATTTTACCCCTTACATATAAACTTTAGTTCCTAGCTCCTCCCTCTGTTTATAGGTGAGTAAGATTAATTGACCTGTTCTGATTTATGTGTGACTCACAAGAAACACAGCTTTAGTTTCTTCCCTTGTTTTGATATACTATAGAAAATGGAATGCAATTAAAACTTGGTGTAATGAAATCACATTCCAATATACAAAATAAAAGAAAGCAATAAAGCAATATAAGAGAGCAATATTAGGAAAAACAAACTAACCTTTCACTTAAAATAGTCTATGATAGAGTCTGACTGAGTCTATTGCAGAGTCTGAGTGTCTGGCAGTTGTAATAGAGTTGTAGTTCCAGTAGTACAGGGTCAGATTCCTTCAGCCCTAACTTACCAACTCTGCGACCTTGATCAAGTCACTTAACTAGACATTGTTCCCAGTTCACTCCTGAAAAGGGACTATATGTCCAGTGAGCCTAGGTAGTTAACAGATAGGATTATTATTATTAGTTCTTGTCTTGTCCGTCAAGTTCAAAGATGGCTAAACTTAAGTGAACTGTTCTAATTTATGTGCAACTCACAACAGGCACAGTTTTGGTTTATTTTCTAGTTTAAATACGGAATAGAAAACAGAATGTAATTAAAAGACAGTGTAGTGAAACTATACCACAATATACAGAATATAAGAAAGTAATAAAGCAATACAAAATGCAATTAAGTAATAATAAATACAATAAAACAATATATGGAAAAGCAAAGTAACCTTTGCCCGACAGCAGTCTATGGCAGAATCTGCATGAGCTTTACCAGTAAAAGCCTTGAAATATTTTAGTTTTCCTGTTAAATACATGATTTTGTTCCTAGCTCTTCCCTCATTTCATGGGTGATTTAGCTTAAGTGACCTATTCTAATTTCTGACTCACAAGAGAGACAGCTGGGTTTCTTTTCTACTTTATTTATGCAATAGAAATCAGAATGAAATTAAAACAGAGTGCAATGAAAATACACCACAATATACAAAATATAAAAAAGCAATAAAGCAATACAAAATGCAAGAAAGCAAAATAAGGGAAAACAAATTAACCTTTCCCTCATAGCAGTCTATGTGACTTTTTTAGAGAAAGCTAAAGCTACAGCTTTCCTATTTTATTCCTATTTTTACAAATAGATCATCAGAAGGAACTGGTAACCAGTGCCTATTTTGAAGACTATAATCTGAAATGGCAAGATTTACCAAATACTGTGAATACTGGTCACCAGAGATGGATCTATCACTATGTGACATAGACATTTTGGCTGGGGGGCAGCTTTGCTATAAATATATAAATACACACACACACACACACACACACACACACACACACACATATATATATTATATATATATACATACAGACTCAGTAAGTTAAAAAAGCAACAGTAGGACTTTACTGTAGAATTTCCTAACCTTACAACTTTTGTAAGTATCAGCTGGCAACCTCCACAGGGGAGCTACAGAGCAACAGGATTTGCCTTTGTAATGGATATGCAGCACGGATATGTTCTGGTGAGTGCACAACTGCTCTTTCTTTTTGAGCAGAGGCAAGTGCCTTAAACCTCCACACCAGTGACTAGGTCTCATTTAATTTTATTTTTTTGCTAATCTCTGAGGATTACAGCCTGTCAATGTCAGTCACAGAGTTTGAAAGCTGTGATGTTCAGTGTCAGTGATCCAATAGGTAGAACAGATGCTTTTTGTGCAAAAGGTTGCCCGTACTCTTCCCACAACAGGTAGATCGATTGCTGACACTACCGTGTAGCATAAGGTGGTTGGGTGCTGCAATCCTCAGTCTCCTCCTTTGGATGAGATGCCTAGTAACCATGAACCTGTTGTTGGTTTGCTAGGTATTCCCCATTGCAATTTTACCAGCACACATTTTTTTTTAATGTAACAGAGACAATTTATTCTTCAAGGGCAGCAGACAATGAGTTTATAGATGAAACACTGAAATGCAAAGTTGTTTGCCAGCAACAACCTCTTCATTAGATAACATTCTCTGCAATGTGGAATTATTCAGATGGCATTTACTTCTGGCCCAATGCATTACTCTGCCTAGCCCCCCATTTGACCATGATCAGGCTTTGGCAGTCACTATCCTTATGAACTCAGCCAAAAGAAAACAATATCTGGCAATAAGAGATCATGTATTTTGCCACAGGATACACAGTTTTTACTGAAACTATTATTTCCTTAGCTAGAAGATATTGTATTTTACTAGAACTGTTATTTCTTTAGCTGGAAGATATTGCAGCATTCTAAATTATGACTGTTAATATGGTATGTACCATCTTTAAACATGTGCAAAAGATATGTAGTCACATTACACACAAGCACAGATGAGATGCAGTTTGTGGACATATGCTGTGCATATGTGCCACCCTTGGGAATTCACAGATAGTATAGAGTGTGTAATTTTATTTAAATGACAGTATACATTGTTTAATGATTTTTAAATGATATGCATGTAAATGCTGTGCCAGTAGTATGACAATGCATTTCTTTCCTGCCTTTTGTGATTTAAAGCCACATTTTGCTGGACAAGTGCATATTGCATATGTATGTTATATAAAGTCAGACAGTGCCTCTTCTAGTCATTTTTGAAATCATCAAAAATTTTTGTTTTTTTTATGTGAGTTTTGCCATTTCATACTTTGAGGTGCTTGCTTCTTCTGTACTACAACCTGGTGCATGGAGTGGTCTCAGAGGATGAGATATTATAACACTGAGAAGTAGGAGGTACCATACCACTTTAGAATGGGCAGTACTATTATAAGAGCTTTGGTGAACAAGGAGCGAGCATGGCCCAGAAACTGGAACTGGGGGAATGTGTGACCTTCCTATTCCTATGGATACCAAGGTATGTATAGCCCTCAGTATACTTGCCATAGGGACCTTTCAGAGGCATACTGTGGACATGTTGGATATCTCCCAGGCTTCTACCTTGAAAATACTGCAACGGATTATCATTCAATAACTGCTGCAGTAATCTTCACTATATAGGTTATATCCAGATGGTCATAATGAAGTTAGCATTTCAGCTGTGGCAGCAATCTGCATTCTACCCTAGCAAAATTACTGTATTGAAAAAGCCTTGACAGAGAGCAATCAGATGTGTTCCTACAAATCATACATATGTATGCCTTATGTATTTGCCAGTATGAGTTACTGCAGTTTATTTATTTGTTTCTGTACTTGTATTGGAGTATATGGGTTTTGTATTTGACATATTATTCATTGTTTTAGAAACCTGATGACTGCACTTCTGCTTCTGTTTAAGTTTCTAATATCGGTATCATATAGCATGTATCATGTCTGGTTACTAATTACAACATATGCATGTCTTTAACTTGATGACTTTGAGGACCTTTGATCCCCTGACTATTGCTGTAAATAGGCCTTGCCTAACAAACAAGATGGTTAACAAAATGTAAGCAAAACATTTACATTACAAAAGTTGTCATTTCATAGAAGTATGCAGGGTACACATTTCTTAAATCCATTTGCTGAATATAATGTTTCATTATACACCTTTTACTGAATAGTCAGTCATAATTTTTTTCTTGTACCCAAACTTTATTATAGTGCCTGAATGTGTTAAACACAAAGTAGATGATTATAAGATATATCTCCTCCATGTACTACTAGTTAAAGTAAAAAAGGCAAAAAAAGATCTAAGTGTTTTGATGGTTTTAAAATTACTTAGTGAGCACCGTCAAATGGAGAGCAACACGTCAGGGCAATATTTTATCAGAATTCAGGGACAGATTGCAGGCACAGCAGGTAGAAATGAAGCTGTTTTCACTTTCTGCCACTGTGGTTTGCTAGCTGGCACTGTCATTAGTTACTGACTAGTGTGAGACCCAATCTTAGCCTTTGGCGGGATGCTTAACAATTGTCAAGACTGGGTCTTGTGTTACTGAAGCACTAAACTAGTTTGTCTTTGTACCAATATTGTAGCACAATCACATTGCCCTGTGCACTACATTATTGTTAGTATAGCAGGATTAGACAGCAGCTGTGGGGTCTGCCATCCACATAATAAATAAGCTAATAAATGCTGACATAGGCATTAAAATGGAGGAGGAGGAGTAAATATTATTTTTATGGACACTTTAACTGCTGTGAAATAACATCTGCTGTGGTAGGTATTTATGTATATCTCATGGCAGCTACATGCCTTCCTTTGTTATCAGGAAGTTGCATGACAGTTACAGACATAGGTGTCTACCTTTACCACAGGCACTAAGGCCAGCTACACAGAATCAGAAGTTGAAAATACTTGCATCCACAATTGCCTCTGAGCAGACATCCTTGTATATATTGGCACGTTTGTCACTGCCTGTTTTCGGTATGTATGGTACTGCTGCTTTAATTTGCATAATGCTTATACGTGCATCTGCAAGAGAGTTTGTGTGCTGTCCTGCACATATGGTGGAAGTGCACTCTAGGATGATACAGGAATGAGGGCAGAACTTTGCAGTATGAGCCAATGTGCATTATTACATCATTCTGATTTTTTGTCATTGGTTGCCCTGTAGTTACCCCTGACATTGTAACATTTATTCAAAGGTCTCCTCCAGCATCAGGGAGGGCAATACTTGATTGAGTGTATGTGTGTGTGTGTGTGTGTGTGTGTGTGTGTGTGTGTGTGTGGGGTTGAGGCCAACCATCCAATTATTTAGGTTTTCCTTGAAGGGGCAAGGGTACTACTTTGCTTGACATGAAGTAAATATTTGTTCCAGTGATGGTGGATGTGTTGTAAAATGACTCTATCCTGTCAACATGTTTATGTCTCTTATGATCCTATTTATCCATTGTTGAAGGTTTAGTTCTTTTAACTTGGTATTTGAAGAACTATTTGTTCTGTAAATGAATAAAGGTTAGATTTTCATGGCTTAAAAGCCTAGAGACAGACCCCACAGAAGAGTCTTTAAGAAGCTGAGTATAAAGGAAGGCTGCCAGTCTGTCCTGATAACTATGATTTCAAAACACTAGAGACAGACCCCACAGAAGAATCTATAAGAAGCTGAGTATAAGGAGAGGCTGCCAGTATAACTATGATCTTTGAGGCTGCTGATCTGTTTACATAAGAACGTCTGAGGTCTCGCAATTTAAGTGATATATTTAGACAAACATGCCAAAATGGGCAATATATTCAATACTGAGTCAGATGAGAAATGAATAAAGGGGAGTTAAGACTTCTTAGGCTCTAGGGGAGATGCCTTAGAAATTAGAGAGCCAGATGGAAGGATTTCATAACTGCTGTGGAAACTTGATGGTCAAAACAAATGAATTATCAATGAGAGTGCCTAGATCTCTTACAACAGTGTCTCATTTGAGGGGTTAATTACCAGTATGGTATAGTATTGTATAGTATGGTATGGTATGGTATGGTATAGCATGGTATGGTATTGTATAGTATGGTATGGTATAGCATGATATGGTATAGTATGGTATGGTATGGTATGGTATGGTGTGGGAATATGTTTTGTTTCTCATTTAATTTGAGACCCTTGTTCTTGCACCAGTTGTTAACATGGTCTAATCTGTGATGTAACAATTGTGAAACAGTGGAAGATTGAATAGCAACTCCAATTTACAGTCATCTGGAAATTTATATAACCATAGGCAGGAGTGTTGGCCTAAAAGTCTAAGAAATACATGTCAAATAGGAGAGATACCAACAATGATCTCTCTGGTATATCTCTGGTAACCTTTTTACTTTCAGACGTGTTACCTGCAACTCAAACAACATGGCTTCTATCAGACAATCAGTTTGATATCCACTGCATAACATGAAGATTTATATTAAGATTTACAAGTTTGTCAATAATGCCTGCATAGGGAATAGTGTCAAATGCCTCAGTCAGGTCCAGATGTACTGTATATACTACACATCCACTATTCAACACCTTTCAGCCTCTTTTCCATTTCTTATATTTTTTCTCTCACACCTTAATCAGGTATCTTGTTCTTATGGAAATATATCCTCCTGATGTTGTATGCCTAGATCCTGAATTTTTTTTAATTTTTTTTGCACTCAAACAATTTCTTTTTCAAAACTTTCCACATTCCTTCTGCAGTTTTTCCACTGAACGCATCACTCCAATTAGTTTTACATAGTGACTGTTTTGCTTCCATAAAATCTGTAATTAATCTTCTGTATATTTAGATTTCAGTTTGCCACAATTATCCAGCAAAAAATTAACCTTTAATAACCCCATGATCACTGTACATCAATGATGGTAAAACTTGACATGAAATAACAGTAATTTCTTTAGGGACACAAACAGTGTCCAGAACGTTCCATTCCCTTGTATTTTTTTTTTTTACAATCTGAAGCAATTGTTGCTCCTGAATATATGTTGTGAATAATGTCCTTACTAATGTTGTTGAATCAATATTATTCCTGTCTGTTTCTGGTAAATTTAAGTCCCCAGCTAATATTATTCTTCCCTCTTGTTTCATGCAAGAAACATATGAATTCCTCTAGGTCATTTGCACATGACTTTGCACTCCAGCAATTGTTATATGTTCCAGAGTTGTTTTTATTGTCACAGTTATATATTCTTTAGTATTAGTGTTATCACTGAACATGTAATAATCAAAGTCTCATAACTATCATAACTCCTCCACCTGATTTTTTGCTAGAATGTCTGTTATAGTAAAAAAAGGAAGTTATACACTCTCAGAACTGGTTTCTGGTCATTGTTCTTTAACTATGTTTCACAAATAATAACAATATCAATCTTGTGAGAACATAGCAAATGTTCCAGTAAAAAAATATGTTATTAATGCTCCTAACAGTAACAACTATCAGAGATGCATCAAATGATGCTGTGAACTGTTCGACCTGGCAAAACACTTGACTTGTGTTTGTCAAATATTGCAAAATATCTACTGCAAAAATTCTCTTTCATGATTTTGATAAATGCACATCGTCCTGTCTGAACCCATGTGTGCCCAAAATTAGGCTTGTATGCTGTACACATTTCCATTTTTTTTTTAAATTGGACATTTTTCATGTAGGTATTTACCCCTAAACTCCTTTCATTCACGGCAACCTGACTCTCCTTTCTATCATACCGCTCAACCTCTTAGAACAAGAAATTTGGACAAAGCCTGACATAATGGGGGGACAAAGGCCCAAAAATCTAATTTTAACTCAGATTTTAAATATTGCTCTTATAAACTTAGAAAGGTAATAGAATAACAGCATTTGTCTTGGCATGCAATTTTAAGAATATTATATCTGAAACTCAAATGTATGCCATTATTTAGTCACTTTGATCCTCAGATCATCCCAGTGATTTGCTAGAAAACCATAGATTTTATGAGAAACATGATGTAAAAATCTGGACATTCTATGATCTGGACAGTTGAGAGGTATGTGTTCTATATATGATTTGTGAAAAATGCGTGCTAATAACTGTACAAACTATGCTATCTAAAAAGGCTGTAAGTTCCTACTAACAGTCAGAGAGTCCTTGTGGATGAGATCAGTAGTGCCAACATAAATAAAAACAGAACCATACTTACTTACATTAAGACATTCTAAGGCTTGTCTCTCATCTGCTAGTTTTGCTCTTGGCAAGCATAACAGCATTCGATGCTCATAATCTTCTCTAAATATAATTATCAGTTCTGATAATATTTGAATCTCTGATTACAAAAATATATTTTCTGACCCAATCTAAAGAATCTTCAGCTTCTAATTCAATAACATCTGTTCTATCAGTTGTTGCAAAAGAACGCTCTTCATCACCATCCGTCTTATTAATCCCACTGTTTTCATTGTATATTGCATTTGCAAGCATATAATTCTCATCCATCTGGCTTTGTACATTCACAGCTTGAGCCATGTTGTCATCTCCCTTTATAATCTCTTTTCTTCAGTTGTGTTCTTCAATCCTTCCACATTCGGTTTCGATTTATTCCTTTTCACTTGCCTCTTGCCTCTTTTTTCTACCTTCTCTTTTAGAAAAAATGTTGCCTTTTTCTGTATCCTGAAGGTTTTATGACAGAAAAATGTTATCATTCCCTGTAATCTGTGTGTTACATAACAAAGCAGTTTCTCGCATAGTATGCATTCTCTTTACTTTACAGATATTTATTAGTTTCTTTTCCTTTCTTGTTATTACCTGTGAATGTCTTTCTTTCTTTATTTCCTACTAAACTCTCTGAATCCTCAGACTGCTGAATACTTGTATCTAGAATTCCAAAGTTGTCAGAGACATAGTCTTGTTTCATAGGGTTCAGTGACCTTTGCAGACAATAGACACATCCTTTCCTAAATTAGTTATATTTGTTCTTTGCCTAACATTATTAATCTCATCAGCCCAGTCATTATTAAATGTAGCAACAGTTTATTTTATTATTTATTTGACATATGTTAACCGGGATGGTCCAACTGCACTAGAAGCCCATTTTCAATGGAGACCTGTGGACAAAAGCTCCAGGAAATCACATACAAATATTCATAGAATATAAAAAAAATGCATTTTACCTTATACAATATAGTAAAAGTAAAAAGTAAAAACATGGAATATCTGCAAAGGATTAAGCAAAATTCAGTTACAATAGACAAATAGAATGAGATCAGTTAAACAGAGTCTGACAATTTCAAAACATGCACTATGTATATTTACAGATGAGGCATGGAAAGTACAATATAAAGGCAGAGTGGAGTTAATGTATTATGCCAGTGAAAGTAACCACAAACATAGATGAACTATATACAGTTACATTGTTTTCAGCTCTAGTGGATACATAATAGTCAGTTCTCCAAGCTGTGCCACTTGCACAAGGCAATCATCATCAGTGAGTCTAGGTTTGCTACTAATAATGGTACACAAATCATCCAACTTTTGACATGAGGAACACAGGTCACCAGTATTGTCAGGCATTGCCTTTAAATGTACATAGCATTTGCTACACTGTACAACCAGTATAAACGTTCACTTGAAGTTAGACAGCAAGGGAAGGAACATGAAACTGTGGAAATTCTGATGCAGTCAATGTTGATTGATAGGCCAGTGAGTTCCAATATGACAGAGCAACGGATGGCATATGATGAATTGAAGAGAATGTGCCACAGGAAGATGCTATAGAACTTTCTATAGTATGCCTGCAGGAAATGGAAAATAAAAAAAATGCGCTTTCAGTTTAGAAGAAAATGAGCTAAGAGAAGTGTTGCTTGATTTAACATAGATAGACATATTAAGATCAATGAAAGAAATAGACTGCAGAAGGTTAATAAAACCCCAAAAGTCAAAAGTTTGATAAAACAAATGAACACAGTAATTAGGACTGTCCAAAGAGATCCATGCATTGGCTGAGTCACGATGGAGGTGGGATGATATGCTGCATGCTACCATTGCACATTGGCTGAGTCACGATGGAGGTGGGATGATATGCTGCATGCTCCCATTGCACATTGGCTGATTCACAATGGAGGTGAGATAATGTGCTGCAATCATCCCATTGCATATCCACCCACTGTGCAAGAGAAAATGGGAAAGTTGGAGTTTAAGTAAAAATACCCCTAAAGAGCCATATGATGCAGCACCAGGATATCTTGGTTTCCTCACCAGCCCTAAGTATAGTTCAGAATAACTGGGATGGAAATGGAGAGCCCAGTAGACCCAGTAGATGAGGACCAGCACTTGTGCAAACCAATTATCAGCAGAAGGGAGAGAAACAACACAGCAAAAAATTATCAAAAAGTGCATTCAGTAACTGAGATAATAAATTCATTTAATTTGTCTGCCTAGAATCAGTAGCTGGCAACAATCTAAATTTTGTTAGACTTGAACAGCAAAACAGCAACAAGAGACAACAGTGCAATATTATTAAAACTTTATAGCTCTACAGTCAGCAGAGAAGTACTAATTTTAACAGGGTATCCATAATATAGCTGTCAACTGTCCAGATTTTCACAGAATATCCAGATTCTGCTTCATATTTTTAGTCTGTCATCATAAAATTTGTGGTTTTGTGAAAAATCACCAAGGATTAAAACCACTAAATAATGATATACATTTGAGTTTCAGATTTCAAAACGCTCAGAAAGTACATGCTGTCACAAATCCTGTTATTCTAGCAATTTTTAAAATCTGTCCTTATTTTTGGGCCTTTGTACCTACATGATTTTATGTTTTGTCCAGACTTTTAGTGCTAAGAGGTTGAGAGTTATGATGCAGAAGAAGTGAAGTCATTAAGTTAATTAGTTAAAAAGACACAATGGTTTCACTGTGTGTAATAAACTAGTAATGTCAATGTCAACCACAGTAGTGCAGCTGCCTTAAGATGGAGCAGTGCAGTGCAATTTGTATTACCTCCAGCAAGAATGAAGACTTACCCTGTTGCAGACTACACTCATGTGTTGGTCACTTAATAGGATAACAACTGATCAAACTTCCTTGTATTTAAAGTCTATAAGCCTCCACATTTGCAGAAACCAGCCAATTAAAAATGTAGCCAGTGCCCCCATATAAGGTGGCCAATAAAAACAGGCACTCTAATCCTTCTGTGGAGTCTAACCTCAGGTAGCTGTCTTGTGAAAGTGCCTTTTCACAGCACAGCCTGGAACTCTGCAGACCCTGTCCTGAGAAGAAACTGAATGTCTTATAATGCATTCATTCAGAAGGAACCCTAATGGGAAAGGCGTTTTAGTCTTCTCCTTCCCTGTAGTTTTCTTGTTTTTAGCTCAGTACAGTACTGAAGTGCAACCATTACACTATACCTAATGGAATAAAGTTATTGGGGGTAGGGTAATTAGCCAAACAACGATCATCATTTTAGGAAGAAACCAAAGTTTTCAGAGAAAATCCACACAGACCTGGGAAGAGCTTGTAAACTACATACAAACTGTTATGAGGGGTCAGGAATGAACCTTAGACCTACGAGGCAGAGAACCTAACCACTAAGCCACCAGCTATTGTCCTCTACAATTATAGCAAAGATTGTTTTCAGAGATGTATTCTTATTCTAAATAAGTTATGTACAGATATATGTGCCACTCTTTAGTTTAGACACCTGTAGAAATATTCCAGCCTCAGAAAGCCACAACATTTGACAGATATTCAGAAAAAATAATTAATTCCTGTACAGAGTATGCAGGGCTACACCCTTGAACATTTGCTGTAAAACATTCAAATTAATTTATATTAAGCTTTAATAAATTTAAAAACAAGGCTAGCTTTAAAACTAACTTTTAAATTCTGATAAAATATAGTTATAATATTACTTAAAAGAGTAAGCAAGTATCTTAACTACTGTGTATATAATCCATATAAATTCTAGGCCTCATACACAAATTTATAAAAGTAAGTTGTGTAAATATTGAAGACTGAAAACTCTGAAAAAATCGGAAAGGCACTTAGCACTTTTGTTTTGGAGTATATCACTCTGAATCTGCCGTATCCTAGTTACTAAATATATTTACTCTGAAGCTGATGTACTATATAGAAAGAAAATGCTCATCTTTGCAGGAAAACTAAGTGTGCCTCTACCCTGAGATAATGCAGCTTCAGAGTTAGTACATTTAGTATGTAGGAATTTGGGGTTGCAAAAAACATTGCTTCACTTAAAAAATCAAATACTTAAGTTAATATTTCAAAATATAAGCTTTTCTTCAGTTACACTGATTCAGTGCTTTTAGTTATGAAGAATATAGGTGTGATATTCCACATCAAAAGTATGAACAAAGCACACATTCTCTGAACAAAATTTGATACAACAATTAAATTAAAGTAAATAAAACATCATGACCATGTCTAATTGTCACATAACTTAAATACACAAATGACAACATATTATTAGAAATGTAGATTTACAAAAATACATGACAGTAACAGTTGTATGCATGTAGTACACTGAAATGTACGCCAGCCACTATATGAGTACACAGAAGCTAACATTACATAAAACCTGTATACATATTGATGACTACCGAAGTCTGCAATGTGCTAATATCATCAAGAAATGTAGCCCATGACACCTAAACCTTCCAGAATGATCTCTTCCTAGTAAACCCTTGTTGTATTAAAAATTAAATGCTAAAAAGTGTAGTATCTTCAATTGTAGTAGACAACACCATCCCCTCATCATATTGAATAGACAGCACACTACTACAAAATGAAGATGTATTCAGGGGCCTAATTATTTGGGTTGATAGCTCCTTTTTTTGACCATCACATGACAACCGTTATCAGAAAATCCTTTTATTAAGCCCAGCTATTTGACACTGGAATATCATCAAGGTCTAATGAGCTAATTGCTCCTTTGTACTCAGCATTGATCAGGCCAGTTATCGAGTAAAACATCCCCTTTAGGGTATATCTCACTAAACATATCAAACAATTAGAAAGATCCCAACAGTTGTCAACCAAAAAGGTCACAGGCCTAAAGTCCATGAGCTACCAGGAGAGTCTTATAGACCGTTGAGGGGAATCTTTGTCTTGCTTACCATGCCATTAGAGGCTCCATTGTCCCAGACCTCCTTTTTCCTCTACAAGTCCAATATCTCCATCAAATCCAAAACCATGGACCTAATTATTCATCATCAATAAATAGAACACAGTGGAGAGACAGGTTTATAACCCAGTACTTCCCAAACCTCTGGAATAAAATTCCCCCAGTATGTTAAGCAGTGTGATTCACTATCTTCCTTTAAACATAAACTAGATGACTGGGTGGGTATCCAAAAATGTATTCCAGGATTGACTGGTATGGCCTCATGGAGAAAGGATGAGGACCCTGTGGCAGGGCACTGAAAAGGCATGAAAAATCTTAAGACAATATGACCTTGAAATAACACTGAATCTATAAATTGAAGTGGGGCCAGATTCAGGACAAGGTGACCCAAGTGGCTGCCTAGGGTCCAGTACTGGATGGGGGGGTCCATAAAATCTTAAAAAAAAACTGTCTCTCTCCCCCTCTAATTAGACATGCTTACTTGGTCTCTGCCCCATCAACGTCTCCCAAACCCAATAGGTACACTTGTCTGGCCTCTCTCTGCTTTTGTTGAGAGCTACAGAGCAACTTCAACCTGAACTGCTCTGTTTTTGACTGCTCCTGTCTCCAAACTCAAATAGCCAATCAGTATGAATGGAAAAGCCAGCACAGATTTTTTGGAAATGCCATGCTGTAGAGCTGCTGCATAGCATGTCTGTGTGTGTGTGTGTGTGTGTGTGTGTGTGTGTGTGTGTGTGTGTGTGTGTGTGTGTGTGTGTGTGTGTGTGTGTGTGTGTGTGTGTGTGGGTGGGTGTGTGTGATGACACAGGCTTTTGGAAAAGCTCTGTTTAAGTGATGCAGAGCTTGTGTGTTTTTGCAACTGGTAGTTACTCACCTTGAATTAGAATCAGACTTGTCAGTAAAATTCTTTGACTGGCAGTCACTCATCTCATATTGGAATAAGACCCTGTGAAGCATTTTCCAATAATGCCATTTATTAGAGGTTCATAGCTTTTTATTGTTCAGAAAATGCACATTAACTGATGAGGTATCTTTTTTTTTTTGTATTTGTTAACCAGATAAAGGGGCAAACCAGGGTCACTTTCTAGGAAAATGAGATGCTCAAAGTCATCCTGTATTTTTGATTTTAAGAAGCCGCTCAATAGGACATAAGATCTTTAAACCTCCATAAAACCTACCAGACCTTCATTAACTTCATAATTTTCAGATAAATCGCTGAGGACTACACACCATCAATAATGCCAGTTATTACAGTTTTCTCGTCCTTGTTGCTCAGAAAATGCACACATTGTTCTTTAACTTTCCCTCATTAATGTCTTTTTATGGTAAATCAGTGATGATTACAGTCAGTAATGCCAGTCAGAGATTCATAGTTTTATTTTTCAGAAAATGCATGTCTATGCAACACCTGTTGTCTTAAGAACATTTTCTATTTGCCTGTTCTGTGGGTTTGAGGAAGTTTCTCAGACAGTTCTTACAGTTTCATAGGATCATAGGCGTATACTAGGCTAATGACCACTAGGGCCCTTAAAAGCCCAGCCATGCAACCCAAATGTGACCTACAAATTTGATTTATGTTTAATTTATAGGGGGTGATTTACTGACAGCCTCTGTCCATCAGAGACATAGGAGCCTGACCAGAGGTGAATTTCTCATTATCAATCCATTTGTCCAAGTTGTGCTTAAATAGGGATAGGGAGGCATTTTGTTTCACATGGATGGGGAGCCTGCTCTAGAGAATGGGAATTTTCTGAGAAACATATCTGTTTCTCCAACATGTCCTGCTTATGTTGCAAGCAAAATGTAGGTATTTTAATGTAGCAGTTCTAACATTGTTTGCTTTGTGGATGTGCAAACAATTCATCAAAACAGGGTCCAGAGATGCCTTGTATGTCAGGCAAAGATCACCTCTCAAAAGTCTGTATGATACTGAGTAAAGAGACAGGGCTTTCAGGTGATCAGCATAAGACATTGTGCTTACTTCCTGTAATCTTTTTGTAAGGAACCTCTATGGATGTTCCAGTTTCTGCATATGTCTGGTCAGGTATATACTGAAGGGGACATTATTCATGATGGGCCTGATGAGGGCCAAGTACAGTCGTATGATGACCTCACTAGACATAGATGCCAAGCCCTTAATTATAAGTTGAGCAATATAGAAGAATTTTTTTACTACCTTGGAAATGTCGATTGAAGGCTAGGTTACTACCTATATGAGTTCCCAGATCACTGACTAGACAACCAACTTTTAAGGGGATATCACTGATGACAAAGCTACCCAGGGTGGCAGACTACCCAAAGGTACTATAATGTACTTCTTGGTATTCAGTTTAAAGCCATGGCTTTGGCATCAAGTGTTTGTCTGTATTAGACCTTTCTGAAGGGTATTCTCATCTTTGGGGAATTTAATGACTGCTCCCAGTTTACAGTCATCTGCATATTTGGTTAGCGAAAGGCCTTTGACATTGGCTTTGACATTAGAGAAGTAGATACCAAAGAGGAGTGGGCCTAACAGATAGCCCTGGGGGATGCCACTGGTGATTGGCCTCTTTGTGGAGGTGGAATTTCTAGTTCTAACCTCCTGGGTCCTATCAATGAGCCAGACAGCTACACAGGGTGTTATAAAGAGGTTTATACCTAGTTCTGTAAATTTGTTGACAATGCCCAAGTGGGGTATTGTATCAAATGCCTTAGCCAGATCTAGGTAGGCAGTATGTACAGTCCTCCTTTATTCATTGCCTTAGTGACCTTTTCAAAGTCCAGCTTATTCACTAAGCATGATCTTCAATTGATAATGCCAAACTGGGATGGAGCCAATGTCTGGAGGTGTGCTATATCCTTGTTAATAATTTCCATCATAATAGTTTTTATGGCTTTGCAAATAGTCAGTCTTATTTGCAAAGCCATATGAATGGGAATGATTGTCACAGTCCTTCATTTGCATGGGAGAAAGCCTGTTTTAACTCATTACAGCCATGCGCCTCCAGGCATTTCTGCAGTTAACTCCTACTGATGCCTCTAAGCGTCAAATATTGCTTGTTTCTATTTGCATTAATAATTCCAAAACCATGCTACATACAAGATATCATAAAATTTCATCTTGAAGTATACATGATGACAAACATAATTATATTGATGTTTGACCTCTGTCTAATGCAATTAAAGAGATATTGAATATTATTTATACACTGATTGTATGTATTGTAATAATATTCATACATTTCTAAATATCTCAACATTCAGATAATTCAGACAGAACTGCATAGCCTCATATGAAAGTTCACAGCTGTATGAAGAAAATCCTGCTGGCAATATGTGTCTTGCTTGAATGGTTACTGCGCTATTATAAGCTGTTTATACAACATTACAAAATTAATATTAACTACCTTTCTTGGCCTATAAAATACAGTTTAAAGCATTCAACTGAATGAATGCCACCAATGTAAAGATTAACTTATCCTGAATAGTTGGGCATTTATAGTTTAGTAGTAATACTTACGGTTACAGAGATATAAATATTTGGGGCTGCACTGAGAGTGACAGCATGTATGGAATTAGGTGCTGTTTTTTCTGAGTGCCCTTGGGCTTGTTGAAAGAAATCTTTGACAAT
The DNA here is from genome assembly GCF_019279795.1 of Protopterus annectens. Lineage (NCBI taxonomy): Eukaryota > Metazoa > Chordata > Ceratodontiformes > Protopteridae > Protopterus > Protopterus annectens. Next base: position 578,136,166 of record NC_056734.1, on the reverse strand, counting down.
GAGTGGCCTAGGTGATCTTTGTGGTTTAGGAAGATTGCTTTTAAGTGCCTCAGTATATGTTAGTCTATGTATGTGTGGTATATGCTATGTGAGGTGGTGTTATGTGTGTGGTTTTGAGACCCTGATATGTATTTGTATGTGAGAGTTTAGTCTGCAGTGTCATTGTGTAATTACACCTCTCGCATACTGTGTCAGATTCTTTAAAGGTTAAGAGGTTGTCAATAAATATGAGACAATTGCTACAGAGAAGTTAGGAAATTGCATATCCATACTGTCCAGTCCTCTGATTTGTGAGCTACAAGGGGGTGGTGTATTGGGGTTAGAAGGCTATTAAGGCAGCTTTGTTTATGCAGACTATTAAGAGTGCTTTACTGGGGCAGGTTAAGCTAAACAGTACTAAATTCCATTAACTTTAATGTTTACACAATTCCAAAACCTACTAAATCTGTAGGTCTTGCCACTCAAGAACCAACTATCTGCTCTAAGCTTGTTGGCACACAAGGTATTTCTACTGTCTTGTTGCTTTACAGGTTACAGTTTTATAGACTGTTCTATAGAGAAGATTTGCTTTCTAGGTACAGTAGTACAGGGCACTGCTACCCCAAGCAAACATGCAATATTTATAGCAGCACAGAAAGAAAACAACTAAATAGTAAGCCCTCTGCCCAATAAAATGACTACAATATAAATCCTGTTGTGTATTTCCCAACTCATACAGATCAAGCAAACGCTTCCTGCCACAAGATGAATAAACCCAGTCTTCTTGATGTGAAAGCACAGTAGAAGAGACCCACAAGTGCAGTGCTAACACAAACTACTTAAACAATTAGCTGGAAATCCCTTGCTGAAGATAATTTCAAGACAGTAACAGTGAGAGGAAGAGCAATTTTTTTAACAAAAAATGCTCTTCCTGTCACTCCTGTTTTGTCCATGTAAAGGGAAATTTTGTCCAATGGGTTTATCTGGCTAACAAACAGATAAAAGGAAATATTTAAAAATTGTCCCTTTTTGCCCACCCCCACCATTATGTTTGACTTTGTCCAGAATTCTTGAGAAAATAAATTGAAATGTATTTTGGTCTGTTTTGTATAAATGTTGTGCCTTTCTGACAAATGTTTGTGGATTGCAGTCACTAAATAATGACAGGCACATGAGTTTCAGACATTTTATCCTCTGCAAAATACATGTTAACACAAAACCTGTTACACTGGCAACTTTCTAAGCATTTCACTGCAGTGAGCTGACATACACCTGTCAATTGTTATTTATGTATTTCTACAATAATTTCATTGCAGGCAAACATTGGAGCATATGCAGTCATACAAGGAATGGTAATTAATGGAATGGAGTGCATGTATGTATGTGTCTCTCTAAGTATTTGGTTAAAATCAAAGTAGTTATGGTATAAAGGAGGGAACTGATAGTATTAAAAATGAGCATCATTATATGGGCAATATTCTCTGGGGAGGATCTTTGGGTAAGATCCTTGGCTGCCTTGTTTTCTTGAATGCCAGCAGTATGTTTCTTATTTAGCTGTGAATAAACTGAACAGCATAAAGTCTGCAAGTTTACTATTAGTATTTTAACTATTAATGCATTGATGTTTCAGGCATAAGCATGAGAAATGCAATGTGTTGGTCTACAACAGTTTGTCTGGTTCTCGTTGCAGATAAGCCAGTCTATGAGCTGTTAATGGGCTACTTGTGTAGTGCATAGTTTCATTCCCTCGGTCTTTGTCTGCTCTATAAATCTGACCAACTCACTTCATCAGACAGTACTCCTGGGCTGCACCTGAAAAGACTCACACGTCCAGTGGACTATCCCTAGCTGTTTGCAAATCTTAACACATTTGTCTTTAGAATACCTGCACTCATCACATAGTTGTTAAGCTTCATTCTTTTGTAGTTTAATGAGCTGCAAGATGCTTTTTCAATAAATGTGAGTTTCAAAGGAAGTGAAGTTTACTGTTGCTCATGTTAAACCGTTTCATTGTGAGAGTGTTTTGAAAACGTCTGTCAGTTTTTTTGCTGTAAAATGTTTAATAACATTTTTAAATTAAATCCAAATCTCTATAATCATTGTAAAAGTAAAGAAGAAAATAGTGTGTACACTGGCAAGTTTGGGCAGTGTTTTATAGTAACTGGAGAGAGACAACCAAGTATCAGATGTTTGTAGGGCTGCATGGGGGCCTGGTCCTTTATTCTGTCTAGGGCCCCATTTGACCATGATCTGTCACTGAATCTAAGGTAAGGCATGGAGTTATACCTAGGGAAGGGACAGGACTGTGTGAGCACTTAACATTGCCACTCCACAACACACTTAGAAACACACCACATAAAGCAGAGGCACATACAGCACTAAATCTATCTCCTTACCCAGCCATTACTCAAACTCTAAACAACAAACACTCATACTAACCTCAGTGACTGTAAAATAACAAGCTTTTTTATACTCAGCATTGTAAACAGAGATATGTGATGCAGGCTAGGATAAAATGTTATGTTTTAAACCACACCCTTTCAATCAATCACATTTAAATAAAATTACCTTAGATAAAAAATGCTACAGATATATATGTATGTGCATGTGTGTGTGTGTGTGTGTGTGTGTGTGTGTGTGTGTGTGTGTGTCTGTGTGAGTGTACATCTACATAAAACAAAAAGCATAGAGTACAAAGTACTCAAACAAAACTATTCAAAACTGAAATATTTGGACAAAATGAAACATTCAAAGACAAAAAAAATATTTTTTTACAGGGAACAAAGCTCTGCATCCTCTGTACCACCTGATATATATATATACTAAGTCCAAGACTGCACTACAGTTGGAAAAGTCCAATTCCCACAGTACCTTGATATAACACATAGAAAGCCTATCAGTCTTTTAATATTTAATCTTTTTTCTGGTCTTTTCAGTGTTCACCAGGTGAACTTTCAAACAAATGTATGACACCCTGACACACACACGCACACACGCACACGCACGCACGCACGCACACACACACACACACACACACACACACACACACACACACACACACATATACAAAATATTAGGTAGAGATTAAATAAATATGGATACAAATAAATATAGATACATGTACACACATATACACATAGTTTTGTGGCCTGAATCATGCCTGAAAAGGATCCATGGGCTTTCCCACTTATCTGCTGTGTTCACACACCAACACTCCACAAGACATGAAATGCACCATTAGTACAATGTGATATTCAGTACGTTTTTTGCAAAGTGGTAGGTTGATAGATAAGCTGCTTATCCAGTCAGACTTGTATATCTCTTGCTTTATCCAGAGAACATGCAATAATGTGCTGTGTTAGCCTGTACAGTCTTATCCGTACAAAAATTACAGGCACATTCCTCCTTTTAAGAAAACAGTTATCCTAATTTCCTAGATCCTACTAATAGACATGCATGGCGTATGACATATAAAGTATAATACAGACAAAAATAGTAATATGATTACTATGTAACATTTGTATGCAATCAGCGGTTTACCTTCAAAACCCTGTATCAAATTAATATATAGTAACATGGCCAGCCACAGTTTTGTCAATAATCCCATCATCACAAAACATGTACTATTTTTTCAATAACGAACAATAGCGTTCTGTCACCCTTTAACCAACAGGTGCTGTGTACGTACATCACAAAACATGCAAGAAAAAATTGGCAGGAACAATGATGTACCACATTATGAAGTAATTTGTATAAAAGGTAATAATGTAATTCTTACTACGGTCTCATTAGTATATTTCCAAGAGATGCACTGTTTATTTAAAAAGGGCTCCCTGTTGAAATGTTGGCACTCGAAGTGCCGAGTGCCAACTTGCAGTAAAAAAGACCAAAAACAGAAGAGCAGAGTGAATATCGAAGATTGCTGCTCTCTTTAAAACTTCTTTTTGCATGGAGCCAAGCACACCCACACATATCAAACTTAATATACAAATTCTGAGATTGCCATACCTCAGAAAAAAGGGAATATTCTGAGAAATGGCATGTTCATAGGTTCATAGGTTCATACTAGGCTATCTGCCCTAGGGCATTTATAAGCCTAGCCAGAGTGTGTTTGGCTTTCGCCACCCATTTTAAATTAATTTTGCTATGCCCTTTTTCGAGGTTAGTATATGTGCCTCTGTCTAACAGTAACACAGAAGTGATACCCGGGGTAAACCTACGATCTCCCATCCACTCATCAAGATTCCTCTTGAAGAGAGTCAATGAGGGACTCTGCCTAACCTGGACTGGGATTTTATTCCAGAGTGAAGGGAGCCTCTGGGTTATGAATCTGTCCCTCCAGCATGTCCTATTTATTTCAGTGCTGAGGTTCAAGTCTCGAGCGTAGCTCGATGGGATTTGGATTTTCTGAGGTGCAGCATGTCCATTAATTCCGTGTTGGACATGGCTTTTTCGTCAGGCACAGATCGCCTCTGAGCAGGTGGTATGCCACTGAGTAGAGCTGGAGTTTCTTTAACCGGGCAGCATATGGCATCTGTTTGAGACCTTTGATCCTCTTGGTGAGGTACTTTTGGGGTCTTTCCAGTTGCTGCAGGTGTCTGGTAAGGTACATCCCAAAAGGGGCATTGTACTCAATTATGGGCCTGATGAGAGATGAGTAAAGAGGCACGATGACCTCCCCTGATCTAGATGTGAATCCCTTTATGATTAGGTGGGCTATATAAAATGTTTTTCTAACCACTTTGGCCACGTGGTTGTCAAATGAGAGATTGCTATCAACTTGGGTCCCCAGGTCCCTAATTACTTCTTCTGTACTTAATGGATTACCACCTATGTGGTAATTTGTGGGCATTTTGTTTTTGCCAAAGGGGATGACTATACACTTTTTGGCGTTTAGCTTGAGGCCATGGCTCTGGCACCAGTTGTCTGTTTCTATGAGGCCCTTTTGGAGGATGCTTGTGTGGGCTGTAGTGTCGATTATGGTGCCCAGTTTGCAGTCATCTGCAAACTTGGTCAGCCACAGTCCTTCCGTGTTGGCCTGTACCTCTGAGAAATATATACCAAACAAGAGAGGTCCCAGGACTGAGCCTTGTGGGATGCCACTTGTAACTAGTTTGGAGTCTGACATGGCTCCAGCAATTCTAACCATGTGGGTTCTGTCCTTGAGCCAGTTTTCAACCCATCTAGTGACATAGGGGTTTATATTTAAGCTGGTGAGCTTATCTATAATGCCCGAGTGGGGTATTGTATTGCAGGCTTTTGCAAGGTCCAGGTAGGCTGTGTGGACTACCTTCCCCTCGTCAATGGCCTTGGTGACTGTTTCAAAGAAATCAACCAGGTTTAAGAGGCAGGATCTGCCCTTAACAAAGCCGAACTGGGTAGGATCCAGTGTCTGTAGGTCCCCAATATCTTTATTTATGAGGTCCATGATGATCCTTTCCATAGCTTTGCAGACCAAACTAGTCAGGCTTATGGGGCAATAGTTTCCAGGATCCGTTGAGGCACCACCTTTGTGGAGAGGGACCACTGTTACTGTACACCACTCTTTGGGTACATATCCTGTAGTAAGGCTGAGATTGAACAGTAGTTTTATGTTTGGGTTTAACTCTTCTAGGAGTTCATGTAGGACGCAGCCCGGGACACCGTCTGGTCCCATTGATGCTGTGTTTTTTGCTTTGGAGAGGGCAGCTCTTACCTGAGCATCTGAGATTTCAGGGGGGCAGCACTCTGCTGGGATAGATATTTGCCCTTTTGGTGGGGGGGAGTTTGCGCTGAACCTGTCAGCTAGGATGTTGGCAATGTCTGTGGGTTCGATGTATTTTTTGTCATTTTGGACTAATTCTGAGCATATCTGGGAATTCCCACCCAGGTTCCTAACATAACTAAAGAAAGCCTTGTGATTATCCTTAGTGTCCTGTGCAATTTTTCTCTCGAAGCTGGCCTTAGACGATTTTATGAGTGCCCGTAGTTTTTTGGTAATACTGATCAGTGATGCCTTCCCTTTTTGGTATTTTGCTCTATCATGTAGTAGCTTCCTTCTTCTATTGTATAGTTTGTTTATGGCTGGGGTCCACCAGACAGGATGTCTGCCTTTGGAGGATTGGGACTTGGTTTTATTTGGGATTGCATGATCCATGCATTCCTGAAGGTGTTCATAGAATGCGTTTATAAAGGATTCTGCGGTCTGGGCCGTATTTTCCACAGGCTCGGGGGCTTTGAAGGATTCCACCTCGGTTTTGAGGAGTGTGAAATTTGCATTAGAGAAGTTTTTCACTCTGGTTTTCAGGGCAGGGGTTGGAGTCGGGATGTGAATATCCAGTGAGATTAGTTTATGGTCTGATCTTACCAATGAGGGATACACTTCTGGTCTGGAGCATAGAGTCCCCATGTTGGTGATGATCAGGTCCAGTATGTTTTCCCCTCTTGTGGGAGTGGTAACAAGTTGTTCAATAGCATTTGAGTTTATAAATTCTAGGAACCTTTGGGCTAGGGTGTTGGAAGGCCGAGTGGGGTTCCTGGGTTTGGGAGGGTGGTCTGTAGCAGGCTATAAACTGGAAGGCAGTTTTACCCACTGTTAGTTGCACATGGATAGTCTCTGATGCTTCTTGTTGTGCCACCAACCTGGAAGTGTGGGTATCTTTGACGAATATTGATACTCCCCTTCCTTTTGTGGTTCGGTCCAGGTTTTGGGGCCGAAAAGCAATGTATGAGGTATAACCTGGTAGTGCTGGGGTGCTCTCAGGAGCCTTGAACCAGGTTTCTGTTACTGCACAGATATCAATGTTCTCCATGCTAAGGAGAGTTTCGAGTGCGTGCATCTTGAGGTTTAGACTTCTGGCGTTGAGTAGCATTACTCTTAGTTTCTTATCCCTTGTGATACCTATGGAGGTGGGTTTGTCTTTTGAGCCTTGCCTAAAAAGGCACTATGGGGGTAGCAAGAGCCTTTGCCAATATCTGAAAGCCCAGGGTGACAGGTGCAAGCCGTCCCTAGTGAAGCATCGTGGCTTGTCGAGCATGTCATCCCAGGCTGACAGGCATTGGATCCCCTTTGAATGACACCAATACTTAAGCCAATTGTTGAAATTGATCATCTTGTCTTCATATTGTGGCATCATTCTTGGTGAGGGTAAGATGCTACTCAAGGTCAGGGTCATACCGGCCTGGGCTACATGCTCAGAGAGCTTTTTTATGTCTCTTTTCATGTAGTCCAGGGAGGTATGTCTCAGGTCATTCACACCAGCATGGACAATGACTGAGTCATATTTGTACTTGCCTTGGAGTGACCTGAGTGCTTGTGTTATGTGGTGGATCTTAGTGCCCGACAGGCAGCTCACTGTGACCTTCTCCTTGTTCAGCCTGGTGAGCGGGACGTCAGTGTGCCTGACGATAGAGTCACCTATTACAAGTGTATCAGGTGTGTTGTTTAGCCTTAAGGGCTGTGACTGTTCGGCACACTGGCTTTGTGAGCTATGTGTTGCACGTGTTTTGTTTTGGGGTAGCTGTTGCTTGGGTGTCTGCTTTGGATGTCTCTGCTGCTTAGGCAGATTTTTATTTAGAGCCTCTGAGTATGTTTTTTTGTGTTTATGTGTTTGGTTTGCTGTTGTGGTAGGTCTATGTGAGACTGGAATTGTAGTGAGTGTGGTTTCCTTCTCCTCCTGACTTGTTTCGCCAGTACTGAGTTGAGAGAGCTTAGCCTCCAGTATGGCTATATGGTTGTATCTCTCACATGTGTTGGAATTTGTTGGGAGGAGGAGAGGGTTGTCTGTGTACATGAGGCAGTTGTAACATTGCCTCAAAATTCCCAGATTCACCATCTGGACCGGAGAGGAGATTGACAACTGACCTTTGGACATGCTAGAATAGTATTGGGAATTCCTTTATAATTGAAAAAAAAGGACTAATGGGGAACAAGGTACTCAAGGGGAGTTTGTGAGGGTGTAGTGCTTTTAATTTTTTTGTGCTGACTTATATAATTGCTTTAGTGAGCAAGTGCCAGGTAACTTAAATGCAATGTGTTACAGGTAACTTAAATGCAAAAACAACAAACAGTAACTTTCTTTCAAGTGAAACAAGGAAATAAGTACAGCAAGCAATGCAGATATCACTAGGGATCCACAGAAGCGATGAAAAGCAGTGTTTTAGGTGGAATTAGCATTTCAGGGAAATAAACAAACAAACAACAAGCATACAAACAAAGCTAGATTCAGCAGGCCTGGATCTAGTCTATGCTACAGCAAACAAGGTGTACCAATTTCAGTAAGAAACAGTTCAAATATGCAGGCACTATAAGCCTTTAACCAGAAATTCCCAGCTCAGAAGGGCAGAGTCCAGCCTCTCCACCCACAAGAGTGCAGACCATGAACCTTCTTAATGTAAAATAACTGGCCTGAAGCCCAAGTGCTTAAACCAGAACTAATACACTTTTAGAATAACAGGACTTGGTAAATGTTAGTCCGATCTTTTGGCCATCCAGTCTCAGTATTTCAGGACTTACTCTAGATTGTACCAACATTTCAAATGATTTCCTTTAAAAAAACTACTTTATTGTTTCTTTGTATTGTGTACAAGGAGATATAAGGGAAAGGTACAGCTATACAATGACAGTCTACTGCTGCTGTTCACCCCTATCTGCATCTACATACCATTACACAGTGCCTATATTACAGTCCTGCCAGGGAGTTTTACTGCTTTTTTGGTCAGGTGTGCAACATGGAACTATTTTACATAATAGCATAATGAAGGATTAGGTCAGAGGAGCTGTTTTTTTTGTTTTCTTTTTTGGGGGGTAGCATTGTTTTGAGTGGAGTATTCCCAAGTTTTGTTGTATATTTGTAGCAGGTTTTGGAGTGCTATTTTTAAATCAAGTCTGCCTGGAAAACAATGTCACAGTGAGGCACTGTAAGTGAAGTTAGAAAATGCTTTATTTTTAGCTACAAAGCATTATTTGACTGTCACAGCTTCAGCTGCCCTTGACTGGGCTAGAACCTGAAAACCAAGACTTAATTTTGTGTACAAAATTAAATTTTCTGGCTTTAGCTGCATAATACATACATTATGTACATTCTATATGCTGCGAGATATGTACAAAGTTGTTTCCATTATTCAAAAGTACCTGCATTATATGCCTGTCTCCTAGGAAGAGTCAGTTTATCTGGTAAAATATAAGACTGGTAATTTTAACAATTCCTGATTCTTAGCTTTTTAATCTATGACTTTGGTCTCTGTCCTGTGTAGGCACTTTGATAAACCATACTGTGAGAATACTCATGACAATATTGCAGCTTCTCAAGGACATTTTTACCAAGAGAAGCTTCAAGAAAATCTCATTTAGCTACAGTCCTTGTCTTCGAGCAAAGAATAGCACATATTTCATTTTGATCCTGAACAACTTGGAAAGTATGTCTCATGGTAAATATATTGTTCTGCATGTGTTAATATATCTTCAGGTTACTTTGTATAATAATGTTGCTGTCTAGATAACCTTCCTAAATTAACAGGGTAAATCAATAAATAAGCTGTCTAAATCATTAGCCTATGACCTCAGATGCATAGATCACTTTTAGATAACCTTCCTGCAGTACGTGCACACTACTGCATTCCACCCTTTGCAAGAGAACATGATATGCGAGTGATATGCGACAAACCTCCTTGCAAATATTTGTATGTATGAAGTAAGTCAATAAAAGCACATTATACCTCAAGGTATGTCTACCATGTATGGCTAAACCAGCACAGTGGCTTAGAGGGATAAAGCCTTGACAATGACCCAGGTGACGTGGGTTTGATTAGCAGCTCAGGCATCTGAGATACTGACTGGGGAGATGGAATTGCATTGGTAGTAGCTGTGGTTTGTTATAGGCCTAGTGGAAATTAAGGCATGAAGTGCCTGCCAGTTTGAAAGTAATGGGTGTGTCCAGAGACAGGCCTTCCATGAGCCCATAGTGGAACTTATTTTCTTCACCATACTTCCTTGCCCAGCCTGCTTTTACAGACATCATCATGCAAAGGGTATGGACTAGGGCTTTAACCCAAAAAGAAACACAAACTGTCATATGCAGCAGCATCTATCTCGAGCATCACATTACCCTTAGTGGAGGGGTGTCAAATGACATTGAAATGTTACTCTGTCTACATGATCTGGTAAGGTATAAAAATACATGACTACCCTATGAATCCTGGGATCAGTAAGGGGGGACTCGGTAGGAAGGCCATGCTGCCATGTCAAACATCACCAATCAAATGTATATATAAGACCTGTGTGCAACAAAAAAGGTGATTAATGCGTGGCCCTAGGCTAATATATTCAGTAATAAACAAAAGTTCTGACACATCCCTTTACTATGATATAGACTACATTTTTCTTACTGGGCTTAACACTCAAACTCATTATGTAGATTTGTTACCCAATGTGAGACTACAAGAGCCTATTATTTTACTGACTTACTAAGTCTAAATGCTGTTATACATATGCCTGCCCATCATGGTATAATGACAGTTTAAACATCATGTGCAAACTGTCAAAATAAAAGTAGTCTATCTGTTCTCCAAATGCATTTCATCATTAGTTGCTTACCCTGGCTGTCCTTCTGACATTTAAGTTTGCATTATCTTTCCTTTTTAAGAAAGATGTCTTCTAGAAAGTACCATCCATAACCATAACATTCTCTGCCCTCACTGATTACTCTGCAGGAAGTTCCTCCTTGCTGATGTGCTGACATCATATTGGGATCAGCAGTATCCATTACCTGTTCAGCATTACCTGTTCAGCAAGAGGGGGGAAAGGCATACAGAAAGAGTAGTTTTGCACTGGGCAGTTTTGTTTATATTCTTTATCTAATTTTCAGTTTTAATGTTAGATACACATTGTTGGTTAATATGGTCTTCAACATCCCATCTATTATGTATTCATTTTATATATAAACAAATTTGAAGGTTGCTTCTGTTTCCCTATCACACAAGCACATCAAATGCAGCGCAAAGTCCATAACACTTAATTGACTTTGATTTTGTCTAATATCACTGAATCTTACCTTTCATCTATCCATAATTGTTGCAGAACATCCCTGATTTTGCCTCATATTTTTACCCTGTCCATCCCTCATAAATCTTGTAATTTTCTAGTAAATTACTGAAGACTACAGTCAGATACTAATGCTAGATTTTAGAATTCTATAGTTCATGGTTCATTTTATCTAGAAAATGCATGCTGATGCAAAACCTGCTCCATTAATTAGCGAACATATTGTACTCCGTCCATATACAGTATTACCATGACATTTACTTACCTTAAAAAAAGCAGAGACAACAGATGCAAAGACAGGTACTATTGTCTTAAGTCCATGGAGAGCCATAATTTGTGAGCAGGAAAAAAACAGCAAATAAAACAACAGACTATCCAGTAAATTGAATATGCAGAGTGGGAAGCCACCCTGTCATTCTGAAGAAGGGGAAAGACTGCAGGTAACTGCAAAAAATAGTTGCACATGATCTTTGAATGAATTTGATTTTGGCACACATACTATTACATTACATTAAAGTATCCTACAATTTGAAGTTGAAAGTTAATGGCTACATGTAGTCTAGTGACCACCTTTAAAATTATTGAAATGTTACTTCGTCTACATTTTTAATCATTATTTATGGAGCACACATACTACCTGATCTGGTTGTACATCATTACTATTAATCTAACATTTAACAAATAAAGTGCTGGAGTGTACCAATGATATTGTCAAAGCAAACATTTTTCCATCTGTACATGGGATTAATGCAGTAACATTGCATAATAGGCTACTGTATAACAATTAAGGAACTTTGACTATTGTTCACTTTACAGCTAAAAGTAATTGACATTATTTCATTTTTGTGTCGACTCAGTAATTATTTTAAAAGTGTATTCAAGTGTCACTACACACCTGTTTAATTTTTTCTCTGTTGTTGAAGCTAGCTAAGTAGTCAAATACAAGGCATATGGACATTAGTGTTAATACACATTTATTGCTAAGCAACTCTACATTATTATGACAACTTAATATTTTGCACTTGCAAACTTCAAAAAGATGCAAGAGCAAAATAAGTGTCCATGTTGTTTATCATGAAATTCTACTAAGGTCAATCTACAGCACGGGAAATCTGTCTCATGGAAAATATTTTTGTCAGGTCTTTAAACAACACTTCCTGATGCACATGTAAGTGTCTCATCTGGTTATCTTGTATAGTAATTATACTGTCTGTTTTATCTTCCTGCTTCAACAGATCATCTGCAATTAAGCTGTGTAAATCAATAGTTTATCTCCTCAGATTTATGGGTCACATTTAACCTCCATGCATTAACTGCACACTTTTACAATGTGCATGTTTATGTGACCTTTACCTTAGCATGTAAGGTCCATTTCAAAGTATGAAATAATCAGCAGAATCATAACATACTAGGACTCAAAAATCCAAAGTGTACTAAAGTAAAAACCAACAATAAAATGAGATGGAAAAGAGGAACGTAGAAGTATAGTCTTTTATAAATAATATTTATCTCAAAATGATTAGCAATTTCTTCTGTAGAATGTAGACTTTGTTGGAACAAATATTGAAAGACAAAACAATTAGTGGAGGTGATATAAGTCTCATTAATTAAAATCAGACATAGTCTCAATAGACCATCAGGAATAACTTAAGAAAATATTTTTTATGAAGTTGGACAAGAGGTAAGGGACATGAAGAATAAAAAGTTAGACAAATGGAGACAACCAATAGGAGGCCTGGGTTGCATGGTCACTGAGATGCTGGACTGAAACCATCCTTAGCCAGCAGCATGAATACAAAGTATGACCAATCAAAAGAGTCTGGTCCCAAAAATACCAGTCAGGAACCATTCATACTCAGTAGCAAACAAAAATGGAACTCTTTACCATTAACTACCAGAACTATTTCTAACCTACCCATCTTTAAATGCACGCTAAAAGAATACTTTACAAAATCATGGACCTGCTCCTGTGCCAGTCCTGGCTGAACTTAATCACTATACTTCACTCACCAACACCCCTTCAATGCAAGTCATACCTCACAACCCTCTCCAGCCTCCTACTGCACTCCTTTCTTTTGTTTTTCCCACTCCCTTACCTTAACCACTTCATCTCTGCAGACATTTCCTCTACCACTTTCTCTTTCCTTTTCATCCCTAATCAGCTAAGCTACCTGAGGACACCCTATCCTGAACTCTTCTTATAAATCTCCTTCTCTCCATCCGCCTTCCTTCTATAACCATAATATGAACACCATCTCTCATACTAAGACATCACTCGATGTCACCTCACTGTCTCTAACCATATAATCTCTAATATCTCTTTAAATACCTTATTAAAATTGTCTCAGGTCTCATTTATCACATACAAATCTATGTAACAAGTAATATGACTACTGAGTTTTTCCTCACATATTTTCTCCAGCTCATATTATTGTTTTTCACTGAACTCTACTATGAAACATGTTCTATGTTTTTTCATTACAACATTTTTTTCACTTTTATGTTTTGTAGTGTAGCATGATGCTTTGTGATTTAAAATATCTGTACTTGATTTTTGAAAGATTATGATTGTGGAGCTTTTCTGCACAGGCTTCTGATGAAAGTGGGCACTTTCTGGCCCAGTCAGACTTTCCGAGTAAACAAATGTCAAGTAAATAATAAATAAATAAGTGTTACTTGCTAGTCATAAATGCTGAAGGCTGAGGGATGGACTACAGAGCACATTAGCTGATGATAAGGTCAGGTAAACAGTTTGAGGAGAGACCTTAAGAAGCACCAAAGGAAGAGAAACAAAATGGGAAATTATTAGGGTAGGGTGGTACCAAACACACAAGGGTGTTGACTAGGATGTTGAGACGATTAGAGTTAACATAATGGGGGCACAGACCATAATGGATTTACAAGCCTTTGGGTCAGTCAAGCAACAACCAGAGTAAGCACCTCTCAACAGTGCAATTTTCTGTATTCCAATAAGAAGACATGGGCTGAGAGAGATATAAAAGGTGGCAGACAACAAAATCATTAGAGAGAAACTGTGGTCGGAGAAATTTTAAATAAAAAAGTGTAGCAAAGGGGATGATATAAAAAATAATACTGCACCAGTAACTGCATCAAAGGGAATATCAGAATGCCTACGGTGTTATGCATAAAGCATGAATAAAATTAATATATTTAATTTACTGTTTTTTTCAGACTATTCTAGCTTCAACATGAAAGGATTATGGTAAATGATTATAACATCATAACAGAAGGGAATATATGCTTAGTATTTTTGTCTGACTTTCAGATCTTCTTATTTATGGTATGATAGTTTCAGTCTTGGGCACAAGACATGTATTTATGCTTTCATATGACTGCCATTAAGCTTTTTAATATATCATTAATTATTTTGAAAAAAAAATAAAAAGGACATTTAGAATCAAGAGTATTCTTTGCATTTCATACCTTAGTTTACCACACATCCCCAGGAAAAAAGTTCTGATAAACTGTATAAAACACTGGTATGTCTTGCTGTGTCATAGTTTTTTACTAAACAACAATAAAGCTATTTGAGAGCTGTTTATGAAAAGGAAACATATTTTATGTTGCTTTATGTATTCTGGGAACTCATCATATTGGCAAAAGACGAGTTAAGTGTGAATGCCATAAACTATCTATGGTACTGTAAAAGTGCAAAGGCACACCATATGCTGGCCTAAATCATCATTCCTGTAAAGTTTTATCAAATAAGCATGATGGCATTTTGATTGGATATAAAAAGACAGGTAATATGAGCAGTAAGATCATCAAGAACACAATAACTTGTAATTATCTACCTGCGCAAGCTGGCAGTAAGCCTGTTGTAAATCATTTTGACTTAAATATTTAAAGAACAGCAATACTTCTAATATAGTATGTTACATAGCAAAATATACATTACTTTAAATATATTATGGAGTTACAAATGTCAGTATTGGCAATTATTATTAGTTCAGATCTACTTATGTTTGCCAAAGGACATTTTCATACCTTAAGATCTTAACTTAATCTTATCTTAACTTCAGATGTTATATATGTATGATGTTGGGTTAAGACATACCTCAGGATTCATGAAGCTTGGCGCAAGGACAGCATTAGCCTTGTGCCGACCGTGCGGCGTAGAGATGGCGCAACAGCACCATATGCATATTAATGAAGGTGCGCTGCCGCATCATCCACATGCACAGGAAATGTGTGCGAGTGCAGGGGGCATGTTTAAGCGCTGCACGGAGGCGTGAACATGTCGGCTACAGTCGCTCAACCTAAAATGCTGTCTAGTACAGCCTACCTTTAATAGTAATCACTCCTGTCAGTGTCTGTGAATACTGAAATGTATGCAAAGCATTGAAGAGAGTTCTGCGAACACCAAAATAAAATCACAGGAGTAAACACAAAAGCACATAGTTGAATTTTGAGCCCCCCTGTTCCTCGAACAATGACATTTAAAACCCCGTGTCCGTATTTCATTGTAGTGTTGATTTTTATACTAAGTGGAAGCGAAACACAGTGTGTTTGCATGCTGCTGCCCTTTGCTAAGCCTAGCCCAACAATGGTCAGAGCATTCGCTCAATATCTGGCCATTCGCGGTCCGAGTAGTCCTTGTCTGGACAGCCCAAAGATGAATGGGTATTACCCGGATCAACCTACCATGTCATGAAAGATAAGTATTTGCGTGTACCTATGTGCGTGAAGTACAGCATGTGGGAGACCAAATATGCTAGGGTTCTCCTCACAACCATATTGGTACCAGAGATATGTAGAGTACGCAATGTGTACTGCTGTCTGTGCCATTGGCCAGCAACCAGAGAAGGGATGGATGGTGTGTTTGTGGAATTTGGGAGGGGGGGGGTGACGGGTAATGTAATAATTCGCCATGGGGAGACTGGGTCGGATGTACAATAGGTAAACTGGAGTTGTACAAGGAAGCAGTGGATTAATCAAAAAGCAAACCAAAGAACATACATTCACATCCTCAATACACCCTGACAGGCCATACTGCAGAACACAATCCCACAAACATATGAACATTAAAATGTGTGATACACATGTACAAAAACGGTACCTGCTCACACCCACATAATGGTCTGGCCTGAACTGAGCCATCCAACCCCTACACACCTGGATACATAATTGAATACCCATCATCCCCTCCACAGCATACCCCCCCTTGCTGAACGTCCACCAAAACCACCCATACTCGGGCTGCTAGCTTGAGTCAGCCATATCTGCACATAGTGCCCTCTACCCACATCTAGTAGGCAGTCTCACCCTAGGCAGTCTCAGGCTTGCAAACTAGGTATCCCATGCATGTATAACCCTCCCTCATTTTCATAAAGCCAAAAGAATGGGAGTCATTGGCATCTGCAAGTTTTGGACATCCCTCATGGGATAAGTGTCTGTTCGAAAGATTAGACTTGGTGGCACAACACGATGTCCAACCCCGTAGACATCCGGACACAAGTTGCATTAGCAGTAGTTGTCCACAACCCTGCTCAGCCTCCAGCCAGTACTGCATAACCTATGACCCAGGATTAAACACCTGACAGTGATGCACATCTCCCCATGTGCATTATCAGGGATACATACCTTTCACATGTTCCCTAGAAGCTTCCCCATAGCCATCATCCAAATAGTACACGTCCACAAATTGTATACCCTGTCCAGGTTCCACATTGTAATGATGCACACAACCTCTTTATACAAATGGTACACGTCCCTCCCGGATGCGGGTGTTCATATACTTGGTCATGTACAACCCCAGATATGTAGTCATACATCTATAAATGTGCATACTTATATATGCATAGCTACAGCTACACATCACACATACATGCATATAAGTAGTTGTCAAGTATGTGTCCTATTTATAAATATGTATACTTGCAAATGTATACATATGTCTCTCAGAAACATATGAACATTAACATGTACTATATATATGTACACTAACTGACTGTCACATTTGTTGCCAGTAGTGTGGAATGCCTGTAGTAAAGTCATATATCCTAACTACCATCCATGCAGAATGTACCACGGATGGTGGGCCGGTGACTAAGGTGTTTCTGTTCCTGGGTCCAAACCATGCAAGGGCTGCTAATTTTATATGATGCCCAGAATAATGGCCATCAGATATAGGGTGATTAAGTAACTTTCAAGCTGACGTAAGTGAGTATGAGCGGCGGTAAGTGGCGGTCATTCAACAGTATGGGAAATGTAAGTAAGTATGTAGGTGTATATGCATGTGTATGTACACACACACACACACACACACACACACACATATATATATATATATATATATATATATATATATATATATATATATACATGACGAATGAACATGGTCACAATAAAGCAGTCATAATGAATGTGAATGGAAACAGCAGCGGAACCCACCCCCATATTATTTAGTGCTATATATATGACAAATGAATCTCATAACAATAAAGCATAGACAAGGGATGAGAAGGGAATCAACAGCAACTATAGTATCATAGAGTGCTGTCAGCGTATGTCATATCACGCTGGCCAGGAGTGAGCAAAGCACTGCTACTCACACCACAGGCAGGATTTTACCAGTGGGAGTAACATTGTTGATCTGCTAAGTCTACTTTACAAACAATCAGAGGGTAGTCCCCATTGGGGCTACCAGAAATTGACAGCATATTTGGATTTCCATCCATTACACAAGCAAGGGCAGGTATGTTCAAGGACTAAATGGTGGGAAAGCATTTTTAATACATGTGTTTGGACAACATAGGTGTAGGGTCCCTTACTCTGGGAGGAGGGCAATGTGTGGTGGTGTGTCATGGCTGTGAAAGCAACTGGATAATGGATGGATTGCATGTTTGTTGAACTCAGGTGGGGTCGAGGAACCATGGGTATGTGATTATGGATCCAGGCGTTTCATGGTTGGATGGCCTGGTTCTAATTAGACCGCCTCGTGGAGGCCAGCGAGTTAGTTATATGTATGCATGCATACACACATGCATACATCTATATGTAGAAGTACATTCCCTGTAACATATCCATTCCATATGCAGACATAAACACATGAATGTGCCCTTACAAACCTTGACAGTAGATAGAATAATAGGTAGTGCATAAGAGGAAAGGGATGAAATTGCTAAAATGCAGAAGTGTGTACAATGTCTGAAGTCATTGCTGTGCTGAATAAATCCAATGTGAGGACTGTCTCACACAGGGAATTATCCCTGTGACCTGCCTGCAACGACAACGGCAATTAATAAACCAGTCTATTTGTAAAGGAATCACGCTGAACACGTACATAATTAGTTCTCATGTGTAACATGTACATTACCATATAGTCAGACTAATCAATTCATTGTAGTGTCATGTTAACGGGAGTAAGTATGTAAGGAAGTAAGAGTCTAATCTTGACATAAAGACAAGTGTGTCCCATGTGGGATAACACATATATTGTGAATAGTGTCCTATTGGTCACTTATGTCACCAATGTTTGTGGACTAAATGTTAAGGTTTCCTGAAGATACATGTAGTGAGTCAACCGATGGGTCTACAGGGGTAGGGAGCGGCTATTGTGTACCGGTGTGGATACACCATGAATCCAACTGGAGAATGGATGCCAGCTGTGTTAGTGAAGTTTTAAGGCATGTGTTCAGGTAACTATTAACCATGAGTATACATCTAAATGAGGCAGCATGGCAATAGTGTAGTGGTTACAGCATCCGCCTAACGAGCAGCCATTCACGGTTCAATTTCGACTATAGCACATGTGATGTTCCACGTGGAATGAATGTCGTTCTGCTGTAAAACCGACATAATAACATGTACAAGTGGACTTGAGTATCGCATGGGATATTTAACCAGATCCTTTCAATCAAAGTGGTACTGTCATAATGAATAAGGCAAAAGTAAGCACAAATATGCGGCAGTAAATATATGTAACACACAGTAAGCATATGCGAGTGTGCTTGAGCGGGTGTAAGCAGCGCCCAGCATAGGAAATGTATATAAGTATGTACAGATGTAATTAATATATATATATATATATATATATATATATATATATATATATATATATATATATATATATACATATATAAATACACACACACACACACACACACACACACATACATACACATTATATATATATATATATATATATATATATATAGATATATATATATATATGAAGAATGAACGTCGCAACAATAGAGCACAGACAAGGGATGAGAAGGGAAACAACTATAGTATTATAGAGTGCTGTCAGCATATGTCATAACAAACTGGCCAGGAGTGAGCAAAGCACTGCTACTCACACCACAGGCATGGTTTTACCAGTGGGAGTAACATCACTGAATTGCTGCCTACTTTACACACAGACAGAGACTAGTCCCTACTGGGACTACCAAAAATTCTAAGACGCATTTGGGTGTCCATCCATTACACAAGCAAGGGCAGGTATGTTCAAAGTCTAAATGGTGGGAGAGCCTGAGAATACACAAGGCGGGACAACATATATGTAGGGCCCCTAATGCTCTGGAGAGGTAAATGTTTGCAGGTGTGTCATGGCTGCGATAATAAGTGGATATTGAAAGTTACACATGTAAGTTGAACACGGGTAGGGTGGAGGAACTATGGGTATGAAATTATGGATCCAGGCGTGCCAGGGTTGGATGGCCCGGTTCTAACTGGACCACCCCGTGGAGGTCAGCGAGTTCGTAATAGGTATATATGCATACACACATTCAGACATCAATATACAGAAGTACATTCTCTGTAACACATGCATTCCATTTGTAGACATAAATAATAGGAATGTGCACATACAAACATCGACAGTAGATGGAATAATAGGCTGTGCAGAAGAGGGACAGGATGGAACAGCTAAAACGCAGAGGTGTGTACAGTGCCCAAAGTCAGTGCTGTGCTGACGATAATCAAATGTGAGGGCTTCTCCACACATGGAATCATTCCTGTGATCTGCCCGCTATGGCAACTCCAAGTGCTAAACTGGTCTATTTGTAAAAGAAATATGCTGAACACGTACATAAGTAGGCTCCATTGTGTAATGTGTGCGTTGCCACATAGTCATACATATTAATTAATTGTAGTGTCATGTCACCGGGAGTAAGGATGTAATGAAGTATAGAGTCTAATCTTGCCATATACGCATGCGTGTTCCATGTGGGGCTACCCAATAATTGTGAATAGTATTCCTTCTGTCGCTCACGTCACCAATGTTTGTGGACTAAACATATTAGAGTTCCGAGGATAAGTGGAGTGAGTAAAATGATGGGATGGCTCTATAGGTGTAGGGAGTGGCCAGTGTGTAGGGGTGTTGATACACTGCGAATCCGACAGGAGAATGGATGACAGCAGTGTTAGGGAGGCATTGGGGCGTGTGTTTGGGGAACTAGGAGCCATGGGTATATGGGTATATATGCAATTGGAGCAGCACAGCAATAGTGCATTCATTACAGCACCCCCCCCTAACAAACAGACATTCTCTTACCGAATCCCACTGTATCACATTCCAAT